>NC_091150.1:6794929-6797429 GCF_040958095.1 Procambarus clarkii | reverse complement strand
TAGAGCCCAGTAGGCTCAGGAATGATGATAGAGCCCAGTAGGCTCAGGAATCTGTACATCTGTTGATTGACAGTTGAGAGGCAGGACCAAAGAGCCAAAGCTCAACCCCCGCACGCACAAATCGGTGAGTACAAATAGGTGAGTACACCAAAGAAACATTCATCAACTGAGAGGCAGGGACCAAGAACTGAAGCTCAACCCACATTTAAGCACAATTGGGGTTACACACCTCAAACACTGATGCCTAACACTGATAATCACATTAAATCACTGATAATCATATTTAATGAATAGACAAAGCATGTTCCTAGATAACATATCTGATTAGAACCACTATTACATCAAGATTATAGTACGATAACAGGTGTCTTGACCTGTCAATCAGGTCACTACTACAGTCTGTGATGGTGGAGAGTTCCCAGGACGCTAACTGGTGACCATGGTGTACAGTCTGTGATGGTGGAGAGTTCCCAGGACGCTAACTGGTGACCGTGGTGTACAGTCTGTGATGGTGGAGAGTTCCCAGGACGCTAACTGGTGACCATGGTGTACAGTCTGTGATGGTGGAGAGTTCCCAGGACGCTAACTGGTGACCGTGGTGTACAGTCTGTGATGGTGGAGAGTTCCCAGGACGCTAACTGGTGACCATGGTGTACAGTCTGTGATGGTGGAGAGTTCCCAGGACGCTAACTGGTGACCGTGGTGTACAGTCTGTGATGGTGGAGAGTTCCCAGGACACTAACTGGTGACCATGGTGTACAGTCTGTGATGGTGGAGAGTTCCCTTGAACTCTAAAAGAAATTCTTAAAGAAATTCACACAAATCAAGCAATGTAACTACAAGCTGTGATTGTGGATACAAACGTAAATAAAAAATATTTTTTTTAATAAGTTATGAAAAAGAAAGAAAGCGTTTAATGGGCTCGATCTGGAGACTGTCAGGACTCCGGCGGTCGTCCCAACAACCTGGCCACGACTCTTCACATTCGTTAATACCCCATCAGTTATCTCTCTCTCTCTCTCTCTCTGTTCCGGCCACACTTAGCCAGTAACCGGGTTCTTTACTTGATACACTGTATATGGGGCCTTAGTGCATCTTCTTACATGATCCCACCCAGAGTCATCGGTAAGTTATCCAGAACTGACAGTAACTGACTGTGATAATAAATCGTGAAAGGAAAAAGGTGGTAAACAAAACTAATCAAAACCTTCACCAAGTGTACTTCATAAATATATATACATGTATATACATATCATCACACCGCTAGTGTCACTTCTGCAGATGACACTATAAAACTCACACAGTCTTCTTTTCCCGGTGACTGAACTTTGTCTTCTATTATACACCACTCAAGTGTCCATCCCAGAGTCTGTCTTCGATGGTCCTCACACCAGCGAGTTCACCTTACTCAGTAAAACATGGACCAGTCCTACACAATATCGTCACGGTGTCCAAAACACCACTTATACTTTCCAGCAACACACTGGCAGAAGTCTCCAGCAACACACTGGCAGAAGTCTCCAGCAACACACTGGCAGAAGTCTCCAGCAACACTGGCAGAAGTCTCCAGCAACACACTGGCAGAAGTCTCCAGCAACACACTGGCAGAAGTCTCCAGCAACACACTGGCAGAAGTCTCCAGCACAGACGTACAACAAGCCTTAACAGACTCAATCTGGCCATCCTGGGGCACGTCGGTCCAATCATCAATACTTCGCTAAGTATCTCCAGACATCTCACTGTCTATACCGACTCGGTCACTTGTTCCCACTGGAACACGTCATTATGGTCGGTTGTGGCAGGGGGCGCTCACAGATGGCGTTGTCATTGTCACACCTTCCTCAACAGATGGTGTTGTCATTATCACACCTTCCTCAACAGACGGTGTTGTCATTGTCACACCTTCCTCAACAGATGGTGTAGATATCGTCACAATAGGTATAATGAGGTAAACAATAGTAAATGTGAAGCTAACACATGTGAGATGATGAACAAATTTAACAAATGGTATTCACTAAATGGGTGATGGTAATGACAATATGTATAGATCACTATATTGTACAGTCTGTAATTTTAGCAATACTACAGATATGATATGAAACGTATTATATAAAAAAAAATTGCAAAGGTGCAAATTTAGTAAATCTATCACAGTCCCTAGAATTTCGGACATAGCATAAAATACATCAGTAAAAACAAATGCGGTAAATACTAAACAATAAAGAAGAAGTAAGCTAACATATATAACTCGAATAAGCAATTAACAAATTATATGGAATAATTAGGTGAAAAGGATGAAGGTTTTGGACGTTTTTTTTAGTATAAAAGTTTGCAATAACAGTACCTTGAGGGGCTTCCGGGGCTTAGCGTCCCCGCGGCCCGGTCGTCGACCAGGCCTCCTGGTTGCCGGACTGATCAACCAGGCTGTTGGACGCGGCTGCTCGCAGCCTGACGTATGAGTCACAGCCTGGTTGATCAGGTATGTAAATACCTGTAAAAC
>NC_091150.1:6598327-6794429 GCF_040958095.1 Procambarus clarkii | reverse complement strand
GGGGGGGGGGGGGTAATGGTTCACATGTCCACATTCCAATGCCCACTTCCCAGGGCTGCAGGTGCTAGGGTGTACAATAAACCAAGCACCTCCGGCGGCAGCTTGTCGAAAGCGGAAGTATAGCCTAGGCCGTTTGTCGTGATAATTAGTGATAGCTCTTATTTTGATTATGGGTTCGTAATCCAGTTAAGCCTTTATTCTTAATTTATAATACAATGCTGGTAAAATACGCTTTTGATGATGAGTATGGAGTACAAATGAACTTATTGTGTACCCCTATACTCACAGGATGAGTATAGGGTACACAATGAGCTACCACTCACACGATGGGTATGGGTTGCACAAGAAACTATCGCACAGAGGATGAGTACAGAGAGCAAAGTAAACAAAGATTCACACGATGAGAAAGGATTGCACAATGACCTATATGACTCACAGGATGAGTATAGGGTACACAATAACTACCACTCACATGTTTTACTCACCTAGTTGTATTTGCGGGGGTTGCGCTCTGGCTCTTTGGTCCTGTCTCTCAACTGTCAATCAACTGGTGTACAGATTCCTGAGCCTATTGGGCTCTATCACATCTACATTTAAAACTGTGTATGGATGTCAGCCTCCACCACGACACTACTTTTGTCGTGGTGTCGCATTTCATTTGTTAACTACCCTGACACTGAAAAAATCCTTCTCTAACGTCTCTGTGGCTCATTTGGGTACTAAGTTTCCACCTGTGTCCCCTTGTTGGTGTTCCACCCGTGCTAAAGAGTTTGTCTTTCTCCACCCTGTCAATTCCCCTGAGAATTTTGTAGGTGGTTATCATGTCTCCGCTTACTCTTCTATTTTCCAGGGTTGAGAGGTTCAGCTCCCTTAGCCTTTCCTTGTAGCTCATTCCTCTCAGTTTCCGGGACCAGTCTGGTGGCATACCTCTGAATCTTCTCTAACTTCGTCTTGTGTTTAACTAGGTATGGACTCCAGGCTGGAGCTGCAAACTCCAGGATTGGTCTTACATAAGTGGTATACAGGGTCCTGAACGATTCCTTACACAAGTTTCTAAAGGCAGTTCTTATATTGGCCAGTCTAGCATATGCCGCTGATGATATCCTTTTGATGTGGGCCTCTGGGGACAGGTTCGGTGTGATATCGACCCCCAGATCTTTCTCTCTATTTGATTCTTGCAGGATTTCACCTCCCAGATGGTACCTTGTGTTCAGCCTTCTGCTCCCTTCGCCTAATTTCATTACTTTACACTTTCCTGAGTTGAACTTTAGCAGCCATTTTTCTTGATCATTCCTCCAGTTTGTCCAGGTCGTCCTGTAGTCTCTGTCTATCTTTATCTGTTTTGATTCTTCTCATAATTTTTGCATCATCATCAAACATTGAGAGAAATGAGTCTATACCCTCTGGAAGGTGGTTTACACATACTAGAAACAGGATGGGTCCGAATACAGAGCCCTGTGGAACCCCGTTGGTAACATCTCGCCACTCTGATGCCTCCCCCCCCCCTCACCGTTACTCGCTGTTTCCTATTGCTTAGATACTCCCTTATCCACTGGAGCACCTTACCTTTTACTCCTGCCTGTTGCTCCAACTTTTGCAACAGTACTGTGTTAAAGGCATTCTGACAGTCCAAGAAAATGCAGTCTGCCCACCCTTATCTTTCCTGCCTAATTTGTGTTGCTTGGTCATAGAATTCTATTAGGCCTGTGAGGCAAGATTTACCATCTCTGAACCCATGCTGGTGGTGCGTTACAAAGCTGTTTCCCTCCAGATGCTCTACGAGCCTTTTCCTCACTATCTTCTCCGTCACCTTGCATGGTATACAAGTTATTGAAACTGGCCTGTAGTTCAGTGCCTCTTGCCTGTCACCCTTTTTGTAAATTGGGACTACATTAGCTGTCTTCCAGCTTTCCGGAAGGTCTCCCGTTTCTAGTAACATGATGGGTATGGGTTGCACAAGAAACTTTCGCGCAGAGGACGAGTATGGAGTGCAAAGTAAACAAAGATTCACACGATGAGAAAGGGTTGCACAATGTTCTATGACTCACAGGATGAGTTTGAGGTGCACAATATACTACAGGTAACAGGATAAGTATGGGTTGCACAATAATTTACAGGTCACAGGATGGGTATGGGGTGCACAAACAACTGGTAACAGGCTGAGTATGGGTTGCACAATAAATTACAGGTCACAGGATGAGTATGAGGTGCACAAACTACTGGTAACAGGATGAGTATGGGTTGCACAATAAATTACAGGTCACAGGATGGGTATGAGGTGCACAAACTACTGGTAACAGGATGAGTATGGGTTCACGTAATGCGACTGTTCACCTAGCAGTAAGTAGGTACTCAGGAGTTAGTCAGCTTAATGTTGTGGGGTACTATGTATCCTAGGCGGGGTCACTAATTCGACCTTAAGGATGACCTTGATAAAAGCCTATCGTGTATGAATATTCTGTGGCTTCCTGTCCCCCAACACAATGAATTATTATAATTATAATATTATGGTTTATAGTTAAGTCCTTAAGAGCGATCCTGTCATAATTAACATACGTCTATCTTTACCTCAACATTTTATAAGTTAATTTCTGTCTGTATATGATGAAGATTATATACAATTAAGGTAGCATTGCAACTTTATAGGAAATTGTTAAATCCAAAATATATCTTGGTTCTTATACTTGAGATATTGTTACAGTAAACGTTTGAAAACAAAGTTTATATCTGTATTTAAAGTATAAAACATTTTGCGTTTATCAACGCATCTCTCTGAATTACAATTTTTTTCTGAATTGTGAAGCCTCGATCTATTGCCCGCCTGGCAGGACTCTGATGCATTGGAAGTTTTCGTATGTCCGGACACCGGCGATGGTGTGGTATTGGCTATTTATTTAACCATATCTTGGCTTTCATTTAGGATATATTTTCCTTGAAATGTAGTCATATTATCGTCTACATCTGTGTTTATGCTGACATATAGACCTTTGATGTTACTTTGCACATATGCCAATGAATTACACAATTAATTCACTTGTTTGCAGGCCTTCACATCTCCCTGAGGTAGCCATCACGTAACTGTAAAAAGGCATATATCTTCACTTTCACTTCAGTTATATTTATGCTAAAGTATTAACATGCAGCTTATATTTTTATCATTATTATAACATAGAAAACTTCGTTTATTACAATATTTAGATTAAATTAACATTGATCTTCGAAAAATCATAGTTCCCATGGATAGGGAGAGCGTCGGCCAAGAAACCTTGTTTGATATATGAATATCTTTCCTGTCTAATAAGATATAATCTCTGTGATGGATTCACAAAAACTATTTTATCTCTGCATTTCTGATAACATATACAAATATAAGTTTTATTTGTGAATCTCTATCAATTAAGTAATATATCAGAGAGCGTGTTGGGTTCGGTGTTCTATGAACGAAAAGGACATGAGTAGTTTAAGTAGCAAACGCATACAAACGAATAACGTTAGTATCTCTATAACAAAATTATTGTCCTGTGGCGTTGATTTAACTTCCAGACACAGTTTTTAAAATAAATATTAAATGTTTTGTGGCTATTTATGAAAGATATTATTACAAATACCCATTCTACTTGTTAATATCATTAATTAAATTTGCGACAATTTGAGCAAAGAAGTGCGACGACTGGATCACTGTGTACAGGAGGCTGATATGGCAGCAAACACTCTCCAGGCGACCATATATCTTGGATAAGTCGCTCCACAATTTTGTCGCTTGGACCGTCGACTTCCTATGGCGTCACCTGCTACATATTTACTTCGAATTTTGATATGAAATTACATTATTTCAGAGTAAATACCATATTTCTTCATTACTTATGTAATGCAAAAAGGATTTGGGTAGATTTGGGTAATTCTACGGACCGAGTACCAACGATGCAATTATTAGTCTCCTTGATATAATTTACTCAGCCCTTGACAAAAATGAGTTTCCAATTGGACTCTTCATTGACCTGAGAAAGGCCTTTGGTACTGTTAATCACGATTACCTCTTATGTAAACTCCATCATTATGGAATCCGAGGCCATTCACTGGACTATATCCAATCCTATCTTAGTGCGAGACACCAATGTGTAGCCATCAATAATATAACCTCTCCCATTCTACCAATAACCGTTGGAGTGCCACAGGGCAGCATTTTGGGACCTCTTCTATTTCTTATATACATCAATGATCTGTCTAATGTCTCTAACATTCTGAAACCTATTTTGTTTGCTGATGATACTACCCTCATCTACTCTAACCCCAACCCACATACACTAAATAACGTTGTTAATAATGAACTAAAAAAAGTCCACTTATGGATGTCAACCAACAAACTATCACTTAACATAGAAAAGACCTACTACATCTTATTTGGAAGCAAATCTACAAATAGCAATTCAGCTTCAGATAGACAATGTAAACATTAGCAATAAAAATGATGGAAAGTTTCTCGGCCTATTCCTAGACAAGAGACTCAACTTCAGTACCCACATACAACAAATAACTAAGAAAGTCTCTAAAACAGTTGGTATACTCTCCAAAATCAGATATTATATACCTAACTCTGCTCTCATCTCTCTATATTATGCACTAATATATCCCTATTTTAATTATGGTATCTGTGCATGGGGTTCAACCACTTCTAACCACCTCAAGTCCATCATCACCCAGCAAAAATCTGCTATCAGAATAATAACAAATTCTGCTTTCAAACAACACTCAGCCCCCTTCTTTAACTCTCTAAACATGCTAAACATAATCTCACTCCACAAATTCTCTTTTGTCAACTACATTTACAAAACCCTGTTCTTAAATGCAAATCCTGCTCTGAAACTCTCCCTGGCACAGATGTAATAGGACCCATTATCACCACACCAGAAATAAATATCTCTTTGATATCCCCAGAGTTAAACTTAATCTGTGTAAACACTCTTATGCAAATAAAGGGACCCAGTCTATGGAACTCACTCCCTAATGAATTGAAAAGCTGTCCAACTTTTGAGTCATTCAAAAACAATACCAAAAAAGTACCTAATCTCATCTGCATAGTTTTTTACTTTTTGCTTTAAAATTGCACTGTATCTATTGCTACCCAATCTCCCAATCTTTATGTACCCCATCTGAGCATCTTTATCATTCTGATAATTGCTGTCTTCTTATATGTGCTGTCAATCTGCTGTATGGTGTTTATTAATCTTGTTTAAATTACCAATCAAGCTGTCAATGTAATCAATCAGAGCTTTAATATATCAATGTGCTTTAATATACTTACTAATCTCTCTCATCTCATTTTTTTTTCTTGCAATGTATTTGTTATCATTTTATTAATTCTGATAGAATTTACCTACTTAAAATTATCTGTTAGATTAAGGACCTGCCCGAAACGCTGCGCGTACTAGTGGCTTTACAAGATTGTAAATACTGCACTATCCTATGTATTCTCACAAACCCAATGTACCTTCTTGTATATAAATAAATAAAATAAAAAAATAAAGAATAGCTCTGCCTTTCCATTCCAAATGTTTTAATTTTATTTTCTTAAATTGTCATCTTGTTATTGTCTCTTTTTTCTTGTTTTCTGCTATATTTTTATATACTCCTTACTCCCTTATTCCATTTGAACATTAGCATTGTCTGTGTCCTCTAGTATAAACTTTATCATTCAGTGTACCTGAGTGTACCTCTAGCTATTCTACCTCATTTTGTTTTAGTGTAACTTAAGTAATTAATTATATTGTATTTATAATATTATAGTAAGTAAGTTTTTATTTTATAGAATTATTAATTGTTAGTTGATTTGTATTGGTCATCTATTGAAAATACCTTTAAGCAACCTACCTCATTTTGTGTATAGTTATATATATATTTTTTTTATATCTAGATCTTTTTATAATTGTCTTTTTTTGCTTTTTTCTGTCAAACAGTCCTCTTATGCAAACTATTATTGACCCAGACCTAAACCTCTTATCTAGTATCTATGACAATCATCACTTTAATGATCAAAATTGCAGGTATTATACAGCTCTTGATGTGAACAATGTTTTAACATGTAATCACAATGTTTCTAATTAACAATTAGAAACGTAATAACTTGAGTAATTAACTTGAATGCAAGCTCTCTAAGCAAACACTTTGATGATGTTAATGCCCTAATTCAAACAGTTGACAACAAATTATCTTTTATTGTGTTTACTGAAACGTGGTTAAAAGAGGATACTACTCAACTCTTCAACATACCTAACTACTCAGCTATTCACAACTGTCGTCTTGTACAAAGAGGTGTTGGTACTTCTCTTTATTACTACCAAGAACTGACTTGCTTAAAAGTAAGTCTCTTCATACTTCAGTCTCCGTGGAGTAGTGGTAAGACACTCGCCTGGTGTTCCGCAAGCGTTTTGTCACGGGTTCGTATCCTGGCCGGGGAGGATTTACTGGGCGCAAATCCTTAACTGTAGCCTCTGTTTAACGCAACAGTAAAATGTGTACTTGGTTGTAACATCGATTCTTCGCGGCGGGGATCGTATTCCAGGGACTTGCCCGAAACGCTACGCGTACTAGTGGCTGTACAAGAATGTAACAACTCTTGTATAAATCTCAAAAAAAAGTAATTAAAACTAGAGACCCTTGTGGAGAGTATATATTTGCCTGTTTCAGTGTCAAGAGTAGTGCGGCTGTCCTGACTATGGGGTCAGTCCACAGAATTCCTAACACTGATGTGACAGAATTTAACTCTAACCGTAGAAATCTAATACTAGAGAACAGTTTTTTTTTAGTGTTGTTCATTTATTATGCACCCCATACCCATCTTGTGGGCGGTAGTGGAAAGGGTTACAGAGTCACATAATGGGCTCAGGGACTGAACCCCACAATTCATTTAGCTAAGCAAGTTACAATCTTGATAATAGATAAAAACTAGATAATAGGATAGATAAAAACAATCCCCGTAACAGTAGGAGAATGCTCATCAAACTTGCAAATCCCTCTGCGAAGTTTGACCTCATACAATCAGCTGCTAAGCAAAAAACCAACCTCTATATAAATGAGTGTCTTACAAAGCAGCGTGGATCCCTCCTCTTCAGGCTGCGTCAAATTCGCAAACAAAAACCTGGTCTTATCAAGCAGTGCTATACTAGGAATGGTACGATTTTTGCGAAGAAGGAAAGTACAGGAAAAAGATATGAAATAAAATGTGACCAACAACTACTGGCCTTCTTAAGTGAGTGTGGTATATCTGAAAACCTGAACCCGACCAATGCCAGTACTTAAAATAACTCTTTCAGTGCCTGAGCCTAACCTAACTTAATCTAACTTTGTCTAAGGTGCTGTCTCTGCCTTACCATTTACCTAATGTTCTCTCATTTATATAATTTCCTAAATAATCCATCAAGTCTCCATGCACTTATGCAAGCATCTACCTCAGTTTCATTGTAAAATTTTACTCTTAAATCTAATCTTACCCTATTCCATTTATATTTTAAATTTATTTGTATTGATCTATGTCATTTATTGAAATCAATTATTGATCTCATTTTTGTTCTTTTAATTAAGTTCATACTAATTATAAGTTAAAACTAAGCTAAATAAAATTTATTATCTTTAAGATTATTTTACTTTACAATTATCATTTGTCAAATTTTTTTATATATTCATCTTGACAGTCTACTGATTTTTTGTTCTCTCCACCAAACTTGTGTATCCTCCATGGCTATCTAGTGACCTTAATTCTACCTCTAATTGTTTCAATTCTTTTGTTTACTTGCATTTATTGTTGTGTTTTGCCATAATTATTCTCTAATTTAGCAGACTCAATACTTTGTAAGCTCTTATTGTATTGTTATATTATTATATTGTTGTGTTTTGCTATAATTACTTTCTATTTTACAGCAGATTTGTTTTCATCTGTTCTTGTAATTGCTTATCTTATTGTATCGTGACATTCTTATCTATATTGATGTATATTATCTATCTATTGTTACTTACAGTGTACCTGTGAGTACTTGTAAGCAATCTACCTCATTATTCATTTTTGCTCAATTTGTTTTTGTATTGCTTAGTCTTGTTTATATTTTTGTTTTGTATGTCTATATCTTGTGTTTTGTATAGTCCATGTTCATATGTTTTTTCTTTAATCTCATTTATTACCTAGGTTGCCTAGCCTAGCCATACTCCCTTACTCCATTGTACCCCTGTAAGCCCCTTTTGTGTTTGTTTTGTACAGTATTGTGTACATTTTTTTTCCCTATTTTATAGCTTATTTCTACCTTGTAATTTGCCTTTCTTTCCCTGTTTTTCCTGCAATCAGCTTTTTTTATGCAGTCAGGTATAGACCCAGAACTTAACCTCTTATCCACTATCTATGACAATAATCACTTTAATGATCTAAATTGCAGATATTTTGCAGCACATGATGTAAACAATGTATTAACTCATAATCACAATATCTCTGTAATCAATTTGAACGTTAGATCCCTAGGTAAACACTTCGATGATGTTAGTGCCTTGATTGAAGCTATTGACAACAAATTCTGTTTTATTATACTTATTGAAACATGGTTGAAAGAGGATACTACTCAACTCTTTAACATGCCTAACTACTCAGCAATTCACAACTGTCGTCAACTTCAGAGAGGTGGTGGCACTGCTCTTTACTACCACCAAGAACTAACATGCTTAAAAGAAATTAGAACTAGAGACTGCTATGGGGAGTATATCTTCGCCAGCTTCAGAGTCAAGGGTGCCGAGTCTGTCCTGTCTGTGGGTGCAGTTTATAGAATTCCTTAATACTGATGTGTCCGAATTCAACTCAAACCTTAAGAAATCTAATACTTGATAACAGACTTGAACAATAACCACCTAATTATCGCAGGGGACTTTAATATTGACCTCTGTGAGCCAGAACACCCTACTGCTGTTAGATTCCTCAACTGTATGAATTCCTGCTTCCTCATACCCGTAATCACTAGACCTACTAGAATCACTGATAGCACTGCCACGACTCTAGATCACATCTGGACAAACATAACCTCTCCGCTTACTTCAGGTATAATCACCGATAGCACTACAGACCATTACCCCACATTTCTCTTAACTAACATTAGCAAACCACCTCTTGAGTCAAGAGAGATACGTTTTAGACTACACAATGAAACTGCTATAGAAAATTTTATAACTGCTACTGATAATGACAACTGGGAGTCCGAGTTAGGTAACATAGAGGACATCAACCTAGCAGTGCAATTTTTTCTTCAAAAAACTCTTAGCCTTTATAATACCCACTGTCTTATGCTTACAAAACAAGTCACAACGAAAAAGCCTTAACAATCTCTGGCTTACAAAGGGAATACTTAAATCTATTAATAAAAAACATGACCTTGAGAAGAAGTGTAGGTTAGGAATTGTCTCCAAAGAATTCTCAAAGAATTACTCATTATTGCTATCTAAGATAATTAGACGAGCCAAAACCAAATACTACGAAGATAAATTTACCCAAATAAAGAGCAACATTAAACAAACTTGGAGAACAATTTCACAAATATTGGGATCAAAGAAGTCTTTAAATAACAAACCGACTCTCCTGTCTAATAACGATGGTCAGCTTTCAGCCTCTGATTCTGCTATTGAGTTCAATAGGTTCTTCTCTTCCATTGGTTCATCCCTTGCTAATGATATTCCATCTTCCAGTACTGACATTAAGGACTATCTTACAGGTAACTATCCACAGTCTCTGTACCTAAAGCCTATTAATTCCACTGACGTCAATGAGATAATCCTTTCCCTTAAAACCAAGTCTGGTGCCCTTGAGGAGATACCAACTTTAATCTACAAAAAAGCCTCCAGATCTTTAGCCCCTGCTATTGCTTTGCTCTTCAACAAGTCACTTGAACTCCAAACCTTTCCAGATATACTAAAAAAAGCGAGAGTAACGCCTGTCCACAAATGTGGTGATCTCACAGATGTTAACAACTACAGACCTATATCAATCCTGCCAAACTTGTCAAAAAATTTTGAAAAACTAATCTATAAGCAGCTTTACTCATATCTAGCCAAACTCAATATACTTAGCCCGTGCCAATATGGCTTCAGGCCCAAAAAAAGCACTAACGATGCACTTATTAGTATGCTTAACTCGATTCATACAGCTCTTGATAAAAATGAGTTCCCTGTTGGGTTATTTGTGGACCTGCATAAAGCTTTCGATACTGTCAACCACCAAAACCTTCTTCTTAAATTACATCATTATGGTGTCAGAGGACACTCCCTACAATACCTCAAATCCTACCTTACTGAAAGGCTCCAATGTGTTTCTGTGAATAATACAATTTCTCCCACCCTACCCATCAACATTGGTGTTCCCCAGGGCAGCATACTTGGCCCTCTCCTCTTTCTCATCTACATTAATGACCTTCCAAATGCCTCCCAACACCTCAAACCAATTCTATTTGCTGACGACACAACCTTCATTTACTCCAGTCCTGATCCCCTTGCTCTAAATGCCACAGTAAATACTGAGCTAAATAAAGTCCATCTGTGGCTAACTGCCAACAAACTCACCCTTAACATTGACAAAACTTTCTATATTCTGTTTGGCAATAAATCCTCTAATCAAATAAATCTTAAAATAAACAATACCCAAATTTGTAACAAATTAGATGGCAAATTCCTTGGCATTCTCATTGACCACAAGCTGAATTTCCAGGGACACATTCTAAACATATCAAAAAAAGTTTCAAAAACTGTGGGCATTCTTTCTAAGATCAGATATTATGTACCACGCCCTCCCCTGGTGACTCTCTATTACTCCCTTATCTATCCATATCTCAACTATGGTATTTGTGCTTGGGGCTCTACTACCCAAAATCACTTACGTCCTCTAATTACTCAACACAAAGCTGCTATTAGGACAATATCCAATTCTGGCCCCAGACATCACTCGGTACCCCGACTCAAATCTCTGAATATGTTAGACATTAAGTCACTGCACATTCTCTCATGTGTATTATACATATATAAAACGCTAAACTATAATGCCAATCCTGATCTCAAAAGCTTCATAGAAGGTTGTAACAGAGCCCATGAGCACCACACCAGAAATAAATACAGTTTTGATATTCCTAGAGTACGACTTAATCAAACCAGAAATGCTCTACAAATCAAGGGGCCCAGAATGTGGAATGATCTTCCCAACCATGTTAAAGACTGTACATCTCTCAACCAGTTTAAGTTAAAAACGAAGCTATACCTAATAAATTCCCTGTAACCTACCTTACCCCTCTGTTGTCAACCCATGTATGTTTTTTTTTTTTTTTTTTTGTTCAAATCAACGCTGTTTGAATGTAATTTTCTGTAATAATTTGTAATTGTATTTGTGCTGCTTTTTCAACAATGTTCCCCCCTCTTTTACCTCTATTTTTATTTGTTCTCAACACATTTTATTCTTTTTACCCATTAGTTTTAAGCTTTAGTCATTAATGTTTTTCCTGCCCGAAACGCTTTGCGTAATAGTGGCTTTAGGCATTGTATGTACTAGCTCTATCTATTATGCCAACAAACTTTGTAAAATCTCTTTATGTATGTACCTTACCTATATAAAAATTATTATTATTATTGATGAGCTAGTTACAAATTTCAGTATAAGTCGTCACATCAACAATGGGTTCGAGATCGATCACAAGTACAGTTTCTAAATTAAGCAACTAACATGTGGAGCAGACTGAACAAAAACGATCTAATTATTTCTGGGGACTTTAACATTGACCTCTACGAGCCTGATAACCCTCCTGCTGCTAGTTTCCTCAACTGTATGAATTCCTGCTTCCTCATACCCTTAATCACTAGACCTACTAGAATCACGGATAGTACTGCCACGGCTCTTGATCACTTCTGGATCAACATAACCTCTCCGCTTACTTCAGGGATAATCACTGATAGCACTACAGACCACTACCCCACATTTCTCCTAACCAACATTCACAAACCACCTCTAGATACAAGGAAGATAAGCTTTAGGCTGCACAATGAAACTTCTATAGGAAATTTTATAGCTGCTGCCGCTAATATCAACAGGGAGTCCGAATTAGGTACCATAGGGGACATCAACCTAGCAGTGCAATCATTTCTTCAAAAAACTCTCAGCCTTTATAACACCCACTGTCCTATGCTAACTAAACAAGTCACAACGAAAAGGCTAAACAATCCTTGGCTTACAAAGGGAATACTTAAATCTATTAATAAAAAACATGAACTTGAGAAGAAGAATACATTTTTTTTTTTTTAGATATATACAAGAGTTGTTACATTCTTGTACAGCCACTAGTACGCGTAGCGTTTCGAGCAGGTCCCTGGAATACGATCCCCTGCCGCGAAGAATAGTTTTTTCATCCAAGTACACATTTTGCTGTTGCGTTAAACAGAGGCTACAGTTAAGGAATTGCGCCCAGTAAATCCTCCCCGGCCAGGATACGAACCCATGTCATAGCACTCGCGGAACGCCAGGCGAGTCTCTTACCACTACACCATGGAGACTGTAAACTGATATCGGAGTTTACGGAGACTGATATCAAATCAAATCAAATCAAATGTTTATTTAGGTAAGGTACATACATACAAGAGATTTTACAAAGAGTGATGGATTTATAGATAGGGCTAGTACATACAATGCCTAAAACCACTATTATGCAAAGCGTTTCGGGCATGAAAAACTTAAATGACTAAAGCTTAATACTAATTGAACATAAAGAATAAAATGAGTTGAGAACAAATAAAAAAAGAGATAAAAAGGGGGGAACATGGCTGAAAAGCAGCACAAATACAATTCTGTCGACAAACAGCGTTAATTAAAAAAAAAACATACATTGGTTGACAATAGAGGGGTAAGGTAGGTTACAGGGAATTTATTAGGTATAGCTTCGTTTTTATCTTAAACTGGTTGAGAGAGGTACAGTCTTTAACATGGTTGGGAACGTCATTCCACATTCTGGGTCCCTTGATTTGTAGAGCATTTCTAGTTTGATTAAGTCGTACTCTAGGAATATCAAAACTGTATTTATTTCTGGTGTGGTGCTCATGGGTTCTGTTACAACCTTCTATGAAGCTTTTGAGGTCAGGATTGGCATTACAGTTCAGCGTTTTATATATGTATAATACACATGAGAGAATGTGCAGTGACTTAATATCTAACATATTCAGAGATTTGAGTATTGGTACCGAGTGATGTCTGGCGCCAGAGTTGGATATTGTCCTAATAGCAGCTTTGTGTTGAGTAATTAGAGGACGTAAATGATTTTGGGTAGTAGAATCCCAAGCACAAATACCATAGTTGAGATATGGATAGATGAGGGAGTAATAGAGTCACCAGGGCAGGGCGGGGTACATAATATCTGATCTTAGAAAGAATGCCAACAGTTTTTGAAACTTATTTTGATATGTTTAGAATATGTCCCTGGAAATTCAGCTTGTGGTCAATGAGAATGCCAAGGAATTTGCCATCTAATTTGTTACAAATTTGGGTATTGTTTATTTTGAGATTAATTTGATTAGAGGATTTATTGCCAAACAGAATATAGAAAGGTTTGTCAATGTTAAAGGTGAGTTTGTTGGCAGTTAGCCAAAGATGGACTTTATTTAGCTCAGTATTTACTGTGGCATTAAGAGCAAGGAGGTTAGGACTGGAGTAAATGAAGGTTGTGTCGTCAGCAAATAGAATTGGTTTGAGGTGTTGGGAGGCATTTGGAAGGTCATTAATGTAGATGAGAAAGAGGAGAGGGCTAAGCATGCTGCCCTGAGGAACACCAATGTTGATGGGTAGGGTGGGAGAAATTGAATTATTCACAGAAACATACTGGAGTCTGTCAGTAAGGTAGGATTTGAGGTATTGCAGGGAGTGTCCTCTGACTCCATAATGATGTAATTTAAGAAGAAGGTTTTGGTGGGTGACAGTGTCAAAAGCCTTACGCAGGTCCACAAATAACCACAAATAATATATTGTGTTTGGATAGATAAGAGTAAAGCTGCTTGTAGATTAGTTTTTCAAAAAATTTTGACAAGGTAGGCAGGATTGATATAGGTCTGTAGTTGTTAACATTTGTGGACAGGGGTAACTCTCGCTTTTTTTTAGGATACCTGGAAAGGTTTGGAGTTCAAGTGACTTGTTGAAGAGCAATGCAATAGCAGGGGTTAAAGTTCTGGAGGCTTTTTTGTAAATTAAAGTTGGTATCTCCTCAAGGGCACTTGACTTGGTTTTAAGGGAAAGGATTATCTCATTGACGTCAGTGGAATTAATAGGCTTTAGGTACAGAGACTGTGGATAGTTACCTGTAAGATAGTCCTTAATGTCAGTACTGGAAGATGGAATATCATTTACAAGGGATGACGCAATGGAAGAGAAGAACCTATTGAACTCAATAGCAGAATCTGAGGCTGAAAGCTGACCATTGTTATTGGACAGGAGTGTTGGTTTGTTATTTAAAATCTTCATTGATCCCAATATTTGTGAAATTGTGCCCCAAGTTTTTTTAATGTTGCTCTTTATTTGGGTAAATTTATCTTCGTAGTATTTAGTTTTGGCTCGTCTAATTATCTTAGATAGCAATAACGAGTAATTCTTTGAGAATTCTTTGGAGACAATTCCTAACCTATACTTCTTCTCAAGGTCATGTTTTTTATTAATGGATTTAAGTATTCCCTTTATAAGCCAGGGATTATTAAACCTTTTGGTTGTGACTTGTTTTGTAAGCATAGGACAGTGGGTGTTATAAAGGCTAAGAGTTTTTTGAAGAAAAGATTGGACTGCTAGGTTGATGTCCCCTATGTTACCTAACTCGGACTCCCAGTTGACATTATCAGCAGCAGTTATAAAATTGTCTATAGCAGTTTCAATGTGCAGCCTAAAACTTAACTCCCTTGACTCTAGAGGTGGTCTGCTAATGTTAGTTAAGAGAAATGTGGGGTAATGGTCTGTAGTGCTATCGGTGATTATACCTGAAAGTAAGCAGAGAGGTTATGTTTGTCCAGATGTGATCTAGAGTCGTGGCTGTACTATCAGTGATTCAAGTAGGTCTAGTGATTAAGGGTATGAGTAAGCAGGAATTCATACTGTTGAGGAAGCTAACAGCAGTAGGGTGTTCAGGCTCGCAGAGGTCAATATTAAAGTCCCCTGCGATAATTTATCTAATATTAGATTTCTAAGGTTTGAGTTGAATTAAGACACATCAGTGTTAGGGGTTCTATAGACTGCACCCACAGACAGGACAGACTCGGCACCCTTGACTCTGAAGCTGGCGAAGATATACTCCCCACAGTTGTCTCTAGTTCTAATTACTTTTAAGCAAGTTAGTTTTTGGTGGTAGTAAAGAGCAGTACCACCACCTCTCTGAATTTGACGACAGTTGTGAATTGCCGAGTAGTTAGGCATGTTAAAGAGTTGAGTAGTATCCTCTTTTAACCATGTTTCAGTAGGTATAATAAAAGAGAATTTGTTGTCAATAGTTTCAATCAAGGCACTAACATCATCGAAGTGTTTACCTAGGGATCTAACGTTCAAGTTGATTACAGAGATGTTGTGATTATGTGTTAATACATTGTTTACATCATGTGCTGCAAAATATCTGCAATTTAGATCATTAAAGTGATGATTGTCATAGATAGTGGATAAGAGGTTTAGTTTTGGGTCTATACTTGTCTGCATAAAAAAGTTGGTTGCAGGAAAAGAAGGCAAGAATGGCAAATTACAAAGTAGAATTAAGCTTTAAAAGGGGGAAAAATATATAAACAATACTGTACAAAACAAACACAAAATGAACAACAAAAGAAAAAAATGAGGTAGCTTACAAGGGGCTTACAGGGGTACAATGGAGTAAGGGAGTATGGCGAGGCTAGGCAACCTAGGTAATAAATGAAATCAAAGAAAAAACATATAAACATGGACTAGACAATACAAAAGATATATATATATATATATATATATATATATATATATATACAAAACAAAGATATAAACAAGACTATACAATACAAAAACAAATTGAACAAAAAAAGAAAAATGAGGTTGATTGCTTATAAGTACTTTCAGGTACACTGTAAGTAACAATTTGCAATTTGAGATGCAGGCAAAGCCAGGGGTACAATGAAGTAAGGGAGTATGGCGAGGCTAGGCAAACTAGGTAATAAATGAAATCAAAGAAAAAAGTTGAATAATAAACATAGGTAAATTTAAGCTAATGATTATTAACTATAAATAGTTCAGTTATGACTGTATAATTAATAAGACCTAAAGAAATATTAATGCACTCAATTAATTAAGTCCAGTAAATGACTAGTGAAGAGTAAGTTAAAAATTAAGTTAAAAAATGAAACAAGGAGACTTAGGATACCTAGCCCCCACTAGTTGACAGGGGGTTAATTAAGTTAATTCATTGAGAGTGATAATATGGTGAGACAAACCACATTGGGAGAGGAAAGTGTTGAGGTTCTCTTCATTAGCAATTGTAAACATTTTGCCCTCTGCAGTCTTTCTCACCTTAATCAATCCATCTCTAACGAAGCACTGATGAATCGCATCTGGGTTTTGATGACGGATTTGACGCAGGCGGTAGAGGAGTTGCTGTCTGTTCCTAGTCAAGCACTCGTTGATGTATAATCCCTTCCGTTGGGATGCAGCTGTCAGGACTAGATGGGATTTCATGGACTGGGAAGTCAGCTTCAGGCGAATTTTCCGCTGGTTTTGTCCTGATGGATTCTTTTTGCCTACTCTGTAGGCAGCAATAACGTCAGTTTTGTTTAGAATGAGCTGCAATTCGTTTTTTATGAGAGCCTGAGCTATTTCAACACACTTTTCACCTTCACGTTCCACAGGTATATCTTGGGACGACACAATAACAGAGTCAAGCAGCTTTTGCTGATCTTGTTCTTCCTGGGAGACGGAACGTTGGGCGGATAATGTACTGATACATGCAGACATTTTGTTGAGAGTTTCCTCTTGTTTTTTTATGGCTTTATCAGTTTTCAGAAGATTGTTTTCCTCACGGAGATCATTGAAGTCATGCTAGGAGTTGATCTTGGCTAGCCTTAAAGTTTCTAATATCCTCACGGAGGAGGGTTATTTCTTGTTGTTGATGATGGAGATTCGCGCGGATCGCTAGATTCTCATCTTGAAGACTCAAGATGATAGCATTTTGAAACTCAAGGACTAGGCACAACTTTTTGAACCACTGATTCTCGGTCCAGTTAGGGAAATCCGGTGAGGGACCGGAAGCTCGCTTGAATTGCGTAAACTGGGATGTTAGCATGTTAATAGGAGAAGATTGAGAGGACACAGCTCCCTGGCTCAATGGGGAGGAGGGGAGGGCAGCACCGCCGCCGTGGACCCCAGAGCTTCCAGACGGAGAAACACGAAGGCTGTCAGAGTTGGCCGGGATGGATGCCTTGTTAGGGGGTTTGTTGCCCTTATTTCCCTGCGCAGTCACATTTTTAGGAGACATGATTGATTATAATCATAGGTTAGGTACCGTCATCAATGGTTAGAAGTATAGGTTAGGTACCGTCTCCAAAGAACTTTCAAAGAATTACTCATCATTACTATCTAAAATAATTAGAAGAGCCAAAATTAAATACTAAGAAGATAAATTTACTCAAACAAAGGGCAACATCAAGAAAACATGGAGCACAATTTCACAAATATTGGGATCAAAGAAGATTTTAAATAACAAACCAAAAATCCTGTCACATAACGATGGTCTGCTTTCAGCCTCTGATACTGCTATTGAATTCATTAGGTTCTTCTCATCCATTAGGTCATCCCTTGTTAATGATATTCCATGTTCCAGTATTAATGTTCAGGACTTTCTTACAGGTAACTACACACAGTCTCTGTACCTAATGCCTGCTAATTCCACTGATGTAAATGAGGTAATCCTTTCCCTTAAGACCAAGTCTAGTGCCCTTGTGGAGATACCAACTCTAATCTACAAAAAAGCCTCCAGATCTTTAGCCCCTGCTAATTGCATTGCTCTACAACCAGTTACTTGAACTCCAAACTTTTCCAGATATTCTAAAAAAGCGAGAGTAACCCCAGTCCATAAATGTGGTGATCTCACTGATGTTAACAACTTCAGACCTATATAAATTCTGCCAAACTTGTCAAAAATATTTGGAAAACTAATCTACAAGCAGCTTTACTCCTATCTAGCCAAACACAATATAATAAGCTCTTGTCAATATGGCTTCAGATCCCAAAAGTGCACTAACGATGCACTTATTAGTATGATTAACTTGATACATGCAGCTCTTGATAAAAATGAGTTCCCTGTTGGGATATTTGTGGACCTGCGTAAGGCTTTTGACACTGTCAACCACCAAAACCTTCTTCTTAAATTACATCATTATGGAGTCAGAGGTCACTTTCTGCAATACCTTCAGTCTTACCTTACTCTCAGGCTCCAGTAAGTTTCTGTGAATAATTCCATTTCTCCGACACTACCTATAAACATCGGGATTCCACAGGGCAGCATACTTGGCTCTCTCCTCTTTCTCATCTACATTAATGACCTTCCAAATGCCTCTCAACACCTCAAACCAATCTTATTTGCTGATGATACAACTTTCATCTTCTCCAGTCCTGACACTCTTTCTCTAAATGTCACCGTGAATACTGAACTAAATAAAGTCCATCTTTGGCTAACTGCTAATAAACTCACCCTTAATATTGACAAAACTTTCTATATTTTGTTTGATAATAAATCCTCAAATTAAATTAATTTAAGAATAGACAATATACACATCAGTAGTAAAGTTGATGGTAAATTCCTTGGTGTCCTCACCGATAACAAGCTGAATTTCCAGGGACACATTCTAAATATAGCAAAAAAAAGTTTTTAACACTGTTGGCGTTCTTTCTAAGATCAGATATTATGTACCTCACCCTGCCCTGGTGACGCTCTATTACTCTCTCATCTATCCTTATCTCAACTATGGTATTTGTGCTTGGGATTCTACTACCCAAAATCATTTACGTCCTCTAATTACCCAACACAAAGCTGCTATTAGAACAATATCTAACTCTGGCCCCAGACAGCACTCAGTACCCTTACTCAAATCTCTGAATATGTTAGATATTAAGTCACTGCACATCCTCTCTAGTGTATTCTATATATTTAAAACTCTGAATTGTAATGTCAATCCTGACCTTCAACGCTTCCTAGAAGGTTGTAACAGAACTCATGTGCACCACACCAGAAACAAATACCTATTTGATATTCCAAGAGTTAGACTTATTCAAACTAGAAATGTTCTACAAATCAAGGGACCCAGAATGTGGAATGACCTTCCCAATTATGTCAAAGATTGTACCTCTCTCAACCAGTTTAAGACGAAAACTAAGTACTACCTAATTAACTCCATGTAACCTACCTTACCCCTATAATGTCAACCCATGTCTTACTATTTAAAAAAAGAAAATGCTGTTTGTTGACCAACTTGTATATTGGCTATTTTCTACTATCTTCCCCCCATTTTTTATCCTTAATTATTAATATTTTTTTAATTCAACACAATTTATACTCTAAGCTCAATTACTATTAAGTTTTAGTCTAAGTGTTTTTTCCCCTCTCCTTGCCCGAAACGCTATGTGTACTAATGGCTTTAGGTATTGTATGTACTACCTCCATCTTTAAATCTAACACAATGTTTGTACTGTAACTCTGCAACTATGTATGTACTGTTCCTAAATATATTATTATTATTATTTATTATTATTAACATTCTTTCTCCCAGGACGAACAAGACCAGCAAAAGCTACTTGACTCTGTTGTTGTGTCGTCTCCAGCCATTCCTGTGGAAAGTGAAGGTGAGAAGTGTATTGATATAGTACATGCTCTCATTAAAGACGAACTGCGTTATAATCTCAATAAAACAGACATTTTTGCTGCCTACAGAGTAGGCAAAAAGAATCCCTCAGGACAAAACCAGAGAAAAATTCGCCTCAAGCTAGCTACCATGTCCATAAAATCTGAGCTTGTCCAGTCAGCAGTATCCTCACGTAAGGGGATTTACATCAATGAATGCTTGACCAGAAAAAGACAGGGACTCCTCTTCCGCCTGTGTCAGATCAGGAAAAATAACCAGAGTGTGATCCCTCTGTGCTTCGTGAAAGTTTGTATGATAAAAGTGAGAAAGGTTTCCTCAGGTAAAATGTTTACAATCTCAAATAAGGATACCTTCGAAACATTTCTCAACCAGTGTGGTTTGACTGACCCGGCTGACCCTATCAGTTAGTCAAGCCAGACTGACCTGACATAACCCTTTCACTTGTGCCTCTTCTAATTTAATCCCCTTGTTACCAAGTGCAGGCTAGGTAACCTGTACTTCATTGTTACGTAGGTTGCCTAGCTTCCTCATACTCCCTTGCTCCATTGTACCTTGGCGTTGTCTGTGTTCTCTAATGTAAACCATTACTTTCAGTGTACCTGTGGACCTCAAAGTAATCTACCTCATTTTGTTATAGTGTAACTTTAGAAATTTACTATAGTGTAATTTCTTTAGTATAGTATACTTTACTTTAGGTTGTGAGATTTTTTTCTACGCCTACCTCCCTTAGGAGGTGGACTACAAGTTTAAAGGCTGCTCACGGCAGTTAAGCATGAGTCCAATAGAAAAAGGAAAAGCGGGAGCAAACCGCCAGGCCTCCACCACCAGGGGTGAAAACCTGTCCACAATAGGCCGCTGGCTCCTCCTAGTTAAACAGGACGTTAAAACTAATAAAGGGTAACCGACGGGTTCTCACAATCAAATATTTATATTTGATGCGGCGCTATGAATTGGAATTCGAATTACCAAGAACAGCCGTCATATCAAGATCACATCAACATTTAATCGTAATATGCAGAAACATGGTGGAATAATATGGTTGAAGGGTTGACAACAAAGACCGTTTTCTATAACATAATAATTTATTAATAACAAGAGACTAACTACTACATTACCGAGTTTACGTTACGTTAATGTCCATCCAGTGGCACGATAACAAACAGCTAAATAGCAACCCTTGCTGTGAGGCTGCATACTGAACTAACCTGAACACAGGTGTGCCTACTGATGACGCAATATTGCAAATCAAAGAAAAATATCACAGACTAAGTTACACCACAGCGAATGGTTACGTTATTGTCCATCCAGTGGCATTTGCAACACAGCTATTCAACAGCCCCTCGAGAAGTGACAGCAGGCTCCATCTTGCTGACACTTCGGGCTGACGACATGAACTAACTGAACAAATGAAGGATATCCACTGAAGACACAAACATGTAATCAATAGTGTCTCGGTTTCCCTGACAGCTACTATAATCACAAGCTTAGGGGTCCTCCCGCCCCCCAGGAGAGACCCCCGTAACTAGGCGGGTAGTCCAACAGTGACTTCCCCTATCACAACCCAATGTGAACACTCTTTGCAACTCCCTACAAGAAGTTGCCCTGTAAACAGTAACAAAGACAGGCAAGGCGGGATTCTGGGACACAGCTCCACAAATCCCTAGATTACTCTACTCTCGTCACCAGACGACAACCAAAAGAAATTGCCTTAAGTGATTAATTACGTTAATTGACTGATTGCAGCAGTCAGCAACAAAGTACTACGGTACTACTGGGGGTGGAGGCCTGGTAGAAGACCGGGCCACGGGGACACTAAAGCCCCGAAATCATCTCAAGATAATCACAAACAATTGTCTCACACTAGACAACAACATGATGATACTCTACGTTAATCATTAACACTTGTCTCTCTTGTTAACAATAACTCAAACTTATATTACATCACACTTGACTCCTTGCAAGTATTCAGTGAGTAATTCTTAATTAAGGTCAAACGGACCACTAATTACATCCCCATTGAGCTACGTTAACTAAGCCTACCCTAACTTGGTAGCTTCTCAACAGTCTGTGTCAAAAAATTACTAGTGAGTGTTAATTACCCTAATTAACTCCGAGCAATTAATTAACTGTCACCATGACCGATAATTAATCATCCATAAATACGTCTCACTCCGCACTGCCTAAGCAGGTCTCATCAAACACTGTGAATTCATGGGAAAGGAGTTAATTACCCCTAATTAACATGAGTGCAATTAATCCACTGTCCTCAGACAGGATATGATAAATAAAACGATTTATGCTAGCTCCATGACCTCGCTTTACCGAGTCATCTGAGCCCTCCAGACATTAATTACTCCACTAATTATCATGAGCCACTAATTGCTATACCCCCAAAAGGTAATTAGTCCCGAGCAAATTCCGTTAACACAAATACTGACAGATCCTCTCCCACTACGTGAATTCATGATGAGAAGGCTAATTACATAATTAGCTAGAGTGGTCAATTAGTTGTCACACGGACAATTAATTGCTCCTGAGACGTATCTCACTCAAGCTCAACGCTGTTCTCTCATAACAGCCCTCACTCACTCCACAATAAGTGTGCACCCCTTACTAATTAACTCACTGAATCCTTAAGTCCTCAACACAACTTAAACAAACAAAGTAACCCCAGTGTTACATAGGTCACACTACAATGGCATGCAACACAAATGCACTGCCCACATACAGTTGCGGCTACTGCAACTCGTTAATTACTGTGCCCACACAATAATGACACACGGTTGTGCAACACACAAGAGTATACCAATATTACTGCCCCCCCTTATCTTGCAACCGTTGCAAAGGACTACTGTGAGCACACACTTACCTCAGCAAGGCAATCAACCAATCAACTGCCTGCTCTCATTAAGTACTGTGAATTCCCCTGAATAATCCTAGAGGTCCCTTAAACCCTCAACACAGCTCCCAGGGCAGCAATATCGTATAAACTGATAACAACACTGCACAAACCTGCAGCATAATGATACCATCAGCATACCCCACATGCTAATGACATCATTAGGCAATCAGTCAGCAATCACATCTACTGACTCACCACACAACACAGTACATAAAACATGCAAATGAACACATAGAAATGGCATTCACATAATCAATGAAAATTATATCATCAGGTAAATGTGTCTCTAACTACACAGACCTCAAGGAACCCACTGACATCCCTGCAACATAATGATTATAATTATTCATGCTGGTACTCCATCGCACTAATCCAGTCTGACCGATTATATAGAATCGACAACTGGATCATTTATATGGTAAATCTCAACACTGACCGGTTACATACTCCAGTCAGTCTACACACTTATATACATTATAATACTACAGTGTGGTCCCGTGTACAACATCCATCTCCAGGTACCGTCCTACCAGTCACCTGGACGTGCTACAGACAGCTGTCTCTCAGCTGCTTCCCTAGCCTGGCAGGGCTATGAGACAACTCTTACCGGGAATTTCCACCGGTCCTCAATACACTGTACACAATGATAATTGTACTCACGTCGACACCTCCTCATCAATCCTTTCCCTGGTCACTACCTCTCTGGCTGTAAACACCTAGCTCGATCCTCGTGCGAGGTGTGGCCCTAGAATGTCCAGGGAAGGTGGCCTAACCATGTGGCCCTAAGGAGTGGCCACGGGTAGCGCATGACGTCATAGCACCCCACCCGGCTGAGCTGGTGCGCGGGGGTGGGGTGGGGGTTTGGCCGCGCGGGGCACCTGGGTGGGTGGCCCCCCCCCCCAGGCTGCTGGCCAAAGTGGGCGGCGCGGGTGGCCCCGCGGGTGGCCCCCCGACTGGCTAGTTGGCGCCCACTAGCATACACATGTGTTTGGGGAGATCAGTTCACACCCCATCCTCAGCATGCTCACTCGTACACTCGGGTGACAATGGCCGGTGGCGTCACCACACTGACGCCGCCTGGCGGAATTCAAAGTCCAACCTGTAATCAAGCCTGTAATCTCACCACAATTACACTGCCCTGATTCCACCAATTGTCCAACAACACTAGACAGGTTATTTGAACCACCTGTTACACCATGAGGCTCTGCCAGCTGCCTCATGGGTGCCCACTGTCTCTGAGGCCATTTTACTGGTCCTTCCGTACCTCATCGGCCCCAAATTTCACGAAAATTGAGCCTAGACACAACCCGGGATGGCAGGAGTGCCATCCCTGCTGGACAACATGGTAATGTCCGCGATTAATGGGGGTGGAGGGGGAAGACTCCCCCCTCCACCCAACTACGTCCTCCTCCACCTGCTACCCCGCTCAAACTGACGATTTCGCGGGCTAGGGAAACTCAAAATGCCCATACCTCTTCCCCTACTTTGTCTTGACCAATCAGCAGGAAGCCGGCACACCACCATGGTGCCGCCTCCAATAACAGCTGTTCGCGCCAAAATCAGCTCGGAGGAGCGGTGCCTAACCCAATCACAGGCCTCACTCACCCTCAGGCGTCCCGTGACGTCACAAGGAGGGGGAGGCCTAAAGACAGTGGCGCACTGTCTCACATGGTTGGGGGGGGGGGCAACGTTTACCCCTCTGTCCCTCCCCCCTGTAAAACCGTTGCGAGAGTCAAGTACCTCCCTACACCACTTCACTCTCACCTCCCATCCTACTTCACAGAAACAGGAAAATTTCTGTAATTCTCTCTACAGAGCAATCACAGGCCTCTAACCAGTCCCAAACGACAGTCCTTAACATAAGCTTTCATTCAACACCCCACAAGTATATGTTAGTTTGAAAGCTTCAGTTTCTAGAGTCCCTAGAGCGACTAGCCTAATCTAGAAACTAGGAAAACTAGCTGAGGGAATCTTCATTCCCTCACAATAAGATTCCTTACATTGTCTGAGAATAAAGCTATGTTGGTATTAGGAAATCTATAGAAGGCACCGATAGTCAGGGAGGATTTAAGGGATTTACTGGAGAACTTGCAAAGGTATATTCACAATAGTCGTGTCTATCACTAATAACACTATTGCAAATGAAGGTATCTTTGTAATATATTGCTGTGCCACCACCTTTTTTATTAGGCCTGCAGTTATGAATGGCTTTATAACCAGCTAAATTGTAGAGTTGGGTACAGTCATTACTTAGCCAAGTTTCCGTTAAAATGATAAATGATAATTTAGTACCTAGTGCTGTAAGTAGTGCATTTATATCATCAAAATGTTTACCAAGTGACCTAACATTTTGGTTGTAAACTGATAAGCAGGTGCTATTTAGGAGTTTGTTTTTGCAAGATTTGCTGTGTAATACCTGCAATAATGATGATCAATGTGCTGATTTGTGTGGATATGAGACAGAAGATTTCGATCAGGATCAATATCAGTTAACACATAGATAAAATAATGTCACGATACAATAAGATAAGCAATTACAGGAACAGTTAAATACTAAATCTGCTGTAAAATAGAAAGTAATTATAGCAAAACACAACAATACTATTGTATTAATATAACAATACAATAAGAGCTTACGAAGTATTAAGTCTACTAAAATTAGAGAATAATTATAGCAAAACACAACAATAAATGCAAGTAAACAAAAGAATTGAAACAATTAGAGGTAGAATAAAGGTCACTAGATAGCCATGGAGGATACACAAGTATGGTGGAGAGAACAAAAAATCAGTAGAGACTGTCAAGATGAATAACAAATTATAATTGTAAAGTAAAATAATCTTAAAGATAATAAATTTTATTTAGCTTAGTTTTTAACCTATAATTAGTATGAACTTAATTAAGAGAACAAAATGAGATCAATAATTGATATCAATAAATGACATAAATCAATACAATTAAATTTAAAATTTAAAAAGAATAGGGTAAAATTAGATTTAAGAGTAAAATTTTACAATGATACTGAGGTAGATGCTTGCATAAGTGCATGGAGACTTGACGGATTATTTAGGAAATTATATGAATAAGAGAACATTAGGTAAATGGTAAGGCAGAGACAGCACCTTGGACAAAGTCAGATTAAGTTAGGTTAGGCTCAGGCACTGGAAGAGTTATTTTAAGTACTGGCATTGGTCGGGTTCAGGTTTTCAGATAAACCACAATCACTAAAGAAGGCTAGTAGTTGTTGGTCACACTTTATTTCACATCTTTTTCCTGCACTTTCCTTCTTTGCAATAATCGTTCCATTCCGAGTGTAGCACTGCTTGATAAGACCTTAATAAATTAAGGTCCCCCCATCCTGGCTTGTTTTTTCTCCCCGATCAGAAATTTGCCTGTTTCATAGTCAAGAGTAGTGAGGCTGTCCTGACTGTGGGTTCAGTCTACAGAATTCCTAACACTGATGTGACAGAATTTAACTCTAACCTTAGAAATCTAATACTAGAGAACAGTTTTTTTTTAGTTTAGTTCATTTATTATGCACCCCATATCCATCTTGTGGGCGGTAGTGGAAAGGGTTACAGAGGAACATAATGGGCTCAGGGACTGAACCCCACAATTCATTTAGCTAAGCAAGTTACAATCTTGATGAGCTAGTTATAAAATTCAGTATAAGTCGTCACATCAACAATGGGTTCGAGATCGATCACAAGTACAGTTTCTAAATTAAGCAACTGACATATCTGGAGCAGACTGAACAAAAACCATCTAATTATTTCTGCGGACTTTAACATTGACCTTTGCGAGCCTGATAACCCTCCTGCTGCTAGTTTCCTCAACTGTATAAATTCCTGCTTCCTCATACCCTTAATCACTAGACCTACTAGAATCACGGAGAGTACTGTCATGGCTCTTGATCACATCTGGACCAACATAACCTCTCCGCTTACTTCAGGTATAATCACCGATAGCACTACAGACCATTACCTCACATTTCTCCTAACCAACATTCACAAACCACCTTTAGATACAAGGAAGATAAGCTTTAGGCTGCACAATGAAACTTCTATAGGCAATATTATAGCTGCTGCTGCTAATATCAACAGGCAGTCCGAATTAGGTACCATAGGGGACATCAACCTAGCAGTGTAATCATTTCTTCAAAAAACTCTCAGCCTTTATAACACCCACTGTCCTATGCTAACTAAACAAGTCACAACTAAAAGGCTAAACAATCCTTGGCTTAAAAAGGGGATACTTAAATCTATTAATAAAAAACATGAACTTGAGATGAAGTATAGGTTAGGATTTGTCTCCAAAGAACTTTCAAAGAATTACTCATCATTACTATCTAAAATAGTTAGAAGAGCCAAAATTAAATACTACGAAGATAAATTTACTCAAACAAAGGACAACATCAAGAAAACATGGAGCACAATTTCACAAATATTGGGATCAAAGAAGATTTTAAATAACAAACCAATACTCCTGTCAAATAACGATGGTCTGCTTTCAGCCTCTGACACTGCAATTGAATGAATTAGGTTCTTCTCATCTATTGGGTCATCCCTTGCTAATGATATTCCATCTTCCAGTACTAATGTTCAGGACTATCTTACAGGTAACTATCCACAGTCTCTGTACCTAATGCCCGCTAATTCCACTAATGTAAATGAGGTAATCCTTTCCTTTAAGACCAAGTCTAGTGCCCTTGTGGAGATACCAACTCTAATCTACAAAAAAGCCTCCAGATCTTTAGCCCCTGCTATTGCATTGCTCTACAACCAGTTACTTGAACTCCAAACTTTTACAGATATTCTAAAAAAGCGAGAGTAACCCCAGTCCATAAATGTGGTGATCTCACTGATGTCAACAACTTCAGACCTATATAAATTCTGCCAAATTTGTCAAAAATATTTGAAAAACTAATCTACAAGCAGCTTTACTCTTATCTAGCCAAACACAATATAATAAGCTCCTGTCAATATGGCTTCAGACCCCAAAAATGCACTAACGATGCACTTATTAGTATGATTAATTTGATTCATGCAGCTCTTGATAGAAATGAGTTCCCTGTTGGGATATTTGTGGACCTGCGTAAGGCTTTTGACACTGTCAACCACCAAAACCTTCTTCTTAAATTACATCTTTATGGAGTCAGAGGTCACTCCCTGCAATACCTCAAATCTTACCTTACTCTCAGGCTCCAGTAAGTTTCTGTGAATAATTCCATTTCTCCGACACAACCTATAATCATCGGGGTTCTACAGGGCAGCATACTTGGCTCTCTCCTCTTTCTTATCTATATTAATGACCTTCCAAATGCCTCTCAACACCTCAAACCAATCTTATTTGCTGATGACAACTTTCATCTTCTCCAGTCCTGACACTCTTTCTCTAAATGTCACCGTGAATACTGAACTAAATAAAGTCCATCTTTGGCTAACTGCTAACAAACTCATCCTTAACATTGACAAAACTTTCTATATTTTGTTTGGTAATAAATCCTCAAATGAAATTAATTTAAGAATAAACAATATACACATCAGTAGTAAAGTTGATGGTAAATTCCTTGGTGTCCTCACCAATAACAAGCTGAATTTCCAGGGACACATTCTAAATATAGCAAAACAAAGTTTCTAACACTGTTGGCGTTCTTTCTAAGATCAGATATTATGTACCTCGCCCTGCCCTGGTGACGCTCCATTACTCTCTCATCTATCTTTATCTCAACTATGGTATTTGTGCTTGGGGTTCTACTACCCAAAAACATTTACGTCCTCTAATTACCCAACTCAAAGCTGCTGTTAGGACAATATCTAACTCTGGCCCCAGACAGCACTCAGTACCCTTACTTAAATCTCTGAATATGTTAGATATTAAGTCACTGCACATCCTCTCTTGTGTACTCTATATATTTAAAACTCTGAATTGTAATGTCAAACCTGACCTTCAACGCTTCCTAGAAGGTTGTAACAGAACTGATGAGCACCACACCAGAAACAAATACCTATTTGATATTCCAAGAGTTAGACTTAATCAAACTAATAATGCTCTACAAATCAAGGGACCCAGAATGTGGAATGACCTTCCCAGTCATGTCAAAGATTGTACCTCTCTCAACCAGTTTAAGATGAAAACTAAGTACTACCTAATTTATTTATTTATTTATTTATGCATATACAAGAATGTACATAAGGAATGTGAGGATACAAATATGGTAATTACAGTCTTATAAAGCCACTAGCACGCTCAGCGTTTCGGGCAGGTCCTTAATCTAAGAAAATTTTAAGGAGGTAAATACTTGCAAAATTTATAGACAAAAAAATGATAACAGATTACATGAAATGAAAAAAAAAGATGAGAGAAAATTGTAGGTACAGTATATTAAAGCACATAGGTAGCTAAGATTGATTGCAATGACAGCTTGAATGGTAGTTGACAACAAATTGGTAGGCACAATACAGCAGAAACAATATAAGATTGATTGCAATGACAGCTTGAATGGTAGTTGACAAAAATTGGTAGTCACAATACAGCATATGGCTAGCACATAAAAGAAGAGAGCAATGAACACAATGATAAGGTTGTTTGATATTACATCAAAATTAGGAGATTGGGTAACACTAGGTACAGAGCAAATTTAAAGCTCAGTGTAGGAAACTAAGAAGATGAAGTTAGGTACTTTTTGGTTTTGCTTTTAAATAAGGCAAAAGTTTTACAGTTTTTCAATTCACTAGGGAGTGAGTTCCATAGACTAGGACCCTTAATTTGCATAGAGTGTTTACACAGATTAAGTTTGACCCTGGGGATATCAAAGAGATATTTATTTCTGGTGTGGTGATAATGGGTCCTATTACGTCTGTCCAGGGAGAGTTTCAGAGCATGGTTTGCATTTAAGAACAGGGTTTTGTAAATGTAGTTGACACAAGAGAATGTGTGGAGGGAGTTAATATTTAGCAAGTTTAGGGATTTAAACAAGGGAGCTGAGTGTTGTCTGAAAGCAGAGTTAGTTATTATTCTGATAGCAGATTTTTGCTGTGTGATGATGGGCTTAAGGTGGTTTGCAGTGGTAGACCCCCATGCACAGATACCATAATTAAGATAGGGGTAGATTAGTGCATAATATAGTGAGAGGAGAGCAGAGTTAGGAACATAATATCTGATTTTGGAGAGTATACCAACTGTCTTAGAGACTTTCTTAGTTATGTGTTGAATGTGGGTGCTGAAGTTGAGTCTCTTGTCTAGGAATAGGCCAAGAAACTTGCCATCATTTTTATTACTGATATTAATGTTGTCTATCTGTAGCTGAATTGCATTTGATGATTTGCTTCCAAATAAGATGTAGTAAGTCTTTTCGATGTTTAATGTTAGTTTGTTCGTTGACATCCATAAGTGGACTTTTTTTTAATTCATTATTCACAACATCATTTAGTGTATGTGGGTTGAGGTTTGAATAGATAAGGGTAGTATCGTCAGCAAACAATATAGGTTTGAGAATATTAGAGACATTAGGCAGATCGTTTATACATATAAGAAATAGAAGAGGTCCTAAGATGCTGCCCTGTGGCACTCCAACGGTAATTGGTAGAGTGGAAGAAGTTGTATCATTGATGGTTACATATTGGTGTCTCACTAAGATAGGATCGGATGTAGTCAAGGGCAAGGCCTCGGATTCCATAATGCTGGAGTTTAAGTAAGAGGTAGTTGTGATTAACAGTATCAAAGGCTTTTCTTAGGTCAATGAAGAGTCCAATCGGAAAGTCATTTTTGTCAAGGGCTGAGTAGATTACGTCAAGGAGACTAATGATTGCATCATTGGTACTCTTTTGGGACCGGAAGCCAAACTGGCAGGGGCTGAGTATGTCGAATTTTACGAGGTAGGAATAGAGCTGTTTGTAAATAATTTTTTCAAATATTTTTGATAGAATGGGTAGATTTGATATTGGTCTATAATTGTTTATGTCCGCCGGATTGCCTCCTTTATGGACTGGCGTTACTCTTGCTTTTTTGAGGATATCAGGGAAGGTGTGACACTCTATAGATTTGTTTAACAGTAGTGCTATGGGTGGGGCAAGGGCATGGGAGGCTCTCTTGTACACAATGGACGGAATTTCACTGGTGTTCCCTGCCTTGGTTTTTAGAGAATGTATGATGGACACAACATCTGCCGGGCTGATTGGTGAAAGGAGAAGAGAGTTTGGATAGCTGCCTGAGAGATATGTGTTGATATGTGTCTGAGTCTGTGGGATTTTACTGGCAAGATTAGCACCAACCGATGAAAAGAAACTATTAAATTCATTTGCCATTTCTAAATCAGTTGACTCCCTGTAACCTACCTTACCCCTATAATGTCAACCCATGTCTTACTATTTAAAAAAAGAAAATGCTGTTTGTTGACCAACTTGTATATTGGCTATTTTCCACCATGTTCCGCCCCATTTTTGTTATCCTTAATTATTTTTTTTCATTCAACACAATTTATATTTTAAGCTCAATTACTAATAAGTTTTAGTCTAAGTGTTTTTTCCCCACCTCTCCTTGCCCGAAACGCTATGCGTACTAATGGCTGTACGTGTTGTATGTACTACCTGCTTTAGGTATTGTATGTACTACCTCCATCTTTAAATCTAACACAATGTTTGTACTGTAACTCTGCAACTATGTATGTACTGTTCCTAAATATATTATTATTATTATTTATTATTATTAACATTCTTTCTCCCAGGACGAACAAGACCAGCAACAGCTGCTTGACTCTGATGTTGTGTCGTCTCCAGCCATTCCTGTGGAAAGTGAAGGTGAGAAGTGTATTGATATAGTACATGCTCTCATTAAAGACGAACTGCGTTATAATCTCAATAAAACAGACACTATTGCTGCCTACAGAGTAGGCAAAAAGAATCCCTCAGGACAAAACCAGAGAAAAATTCGCCTCAAGCTAGCTACCATGTCCATAAAATCTGAGCTTGTCCAGTCAGCAGTATCCTCACGTAAGGGGATTTACATCAATGAATGCTTGACCAGAAAAAGACAGGGACTCCTCTTCCGCCTGCGTCAGATCAGGAAAAATAACCAGAGTGTGATCCCTCTGTGCTTCGTGAAAGTTTGTATGATAAAAGTGAGAAAGGTTTCCTCAGGTAAAATGTTTACAATCTCAAATAAGGATACCTTCGAAACATTTCTCAACCAGTGTGGTTTGACTGACCCGGCTGACCCTATCAGTTAGTCAAGCCAGACTGACCTGACATAACCCTTTCACTTGTGCCTCTTCTAATTTAATCCCCTTGTTACCAAGTGCAGGCTAGGTAACCTGTACTTCATTGTTACGTAGGTTGCCTAGCCTCCTCATACTCCCTTGCTCCATTGTACCTTGGCGTTGTCTGTGTTCTCTAATGTAAACCATTACTTCAGTGTACCTGTGGACCTCAAAGTAATCTACCTCATTTTGTTATAGTGTAACTTTAGAAATTTACTACAGTGTAATTTCTTTAGTATAGTATACTTTACTTTAGGTTGTGAGATTTTTTTTCTACGCCTACCTCCCTTAGGAGGTGGACTACAAGTTTAAAGGCTGCTCACGGCAGTTAAACATGAGTCCAATAGAAAAAGGAAAAGCGGGAGCAAACCGCCAGGCCTCCACCACCAGGGGTGAAAACCTGTCCACAATAGGCCGCTGACTCCTCCTAGTTAAACAGGACGTTAAAACTAATAAAGGGTAACCGACGGGTTCTCACAATCAAATATTTATATTTGATGCGGCGCTATGAATTGGAATTCGAATTCCCAAGAACAGCCGTCATATCAAGATCACATCAACATTTAATCGTAATATGCAGAAACATGGTGGAATAATATGGTTGAAGGGTTGACATCAAAGACCGTTTTCTATAACATAATAATTTATTAATAACAAGAGACTAACTACTACATTACCGAGTTTACGTTACGTTAATGTCCATCCTAGTGGCACGATAACAAACAGCTAAATAGCAACCCTTGCTGTGAGGCTGCATACTGAACTAACCTGAACACAGGTGTGCCTACTGATGACGCAATATTGCAAATCAAAGAAAAATATCACAGACTAAGTTACACCACAGCGAATGGTTACATTATTGTCCATCCAGTGGCATTTGCAACACAGCTATTCAACAGCCCCTCGAGAAGTGACAGCAGGCTCCATCTTGCTGACACTTCGGGCTGACGACATGAACTAACTGAACAAATGAAGGATATCCACTGAAGACACAAACATGTAATCAATAGTGTCTCGGTTTCCCTGACAGCTACTATAATCACAAGCTTAGGGGTCCTCCCGCCCCCCAGGAGAGACCCTCGTAACTAGGCGGGTAGTCCAACAGTGACTTCCCCTATCACAACCCAATGTGAACACTCTTTGCAACTCCCTACAAGAAGTTGCCCTGTAAACAGTAACAAAGACAGGCAAGGCGGGATTCTGGGACACAGCTCCACAAATCCCTAGATTACTCTACTCTCGTCACCAGACGACAACCAAAAGAAATTGCCTTAAGTGATTAATTACGTTAATTGACTGATTGCAGCAGTCAGCAACAAAGTACTACGGTACTACTGGGGGTGGAGGCCTGGTAGAAGACCGGGCCACGGGGACACTAAAGCCCCGAAATCATCTCAAGATAATCACAAACAATTGTCTCACACTAGACAACAACATGATGATACTCTACGTTAATCATTAACACTTGTCTCTCTTGTTAACAATAACTCAAACTTATATTACATCACACTTGACTCCTTGCAAGTATTCAGTGAGTAATTCTTAATTAAGGTCAAACGGACCACTAATTACATCCCCATTGAGCTACGTTAACTAAGCCTACCCTAACTTGGTAGCTTCTCAACAGTCTGTGTCAAAAAATTACTAGTGAGTGTTAATTACCCTAATTAACTCCGAGCAATTAATTAACTGTCACCATGACCGATAATTAATCATCCATAAATACGTCTCACTCCGCACTGCCTAAGCAGGTCTCATCAAACACTGTGAATTCATGGGAAAGGAGTTAATTACCCCTAATTAACATGAGTGCAATTAATCCACTGTCCTCAGACAGGATATGATAAATAAAACGATTTATGCTAGCTCCATGACCTCGCTTTACCGAGTCATCTGAGCCCTCCAGACATTAATTACTCCACTAATTATCATGAGCCACTAATTGCTATACCCCCAAAAGGTAATTAGTCCCGAGCAAATTCCGTTAACACAAATACTGACAGACTCTGACAGATCCTCTCCCACTACGTGAATTCATGATGAGAAGGCTAATTACATAATTAGCTAGAGTGGTCAATTAGTTGTCACACGGACAATTAATTGCTCCTGAGACGTATCTCACTCAAGCTCAACGCTGTTCTCTCATAACAGCCCTCACTCACTCCACAATAAGTGTGCACCCTTACTAATTAACTCACTGAATCCTTAAGTCCTCAACACAACTTAAAGAAACAAAGTAACCCCAGTGTTACATAGGTCACACTACAATGGCATGCAACACAAATGCACTGCCCACATACAGTTGCGGCTACTGCAACTCGTTAATTACTGTGCCCCCACAATAATGACACACGGTTGTGCAACACACAAGAGTATACCAATATTACTGCCCCCCCTTATCTTGCAACCGTTGCAAAGGACTACTGTGAGCACACACTTACCTCAGCAAGGCAATCAACCAATCAACTGCCTGCTCTCATTAAGTACTGTGAATTCCCCTGAATAATCCTAGAGGTCCCTTAAACCCTCAACACAGCTCCCAGGGCAGCAATATCGTATAAACTGATAACAACACTGCACAAACCTGCAGCATAATGATACCATCAGCATACCCCACATGCTAATGACATTATTAGGCAATCAGTCAGCAATCACATCTACTGACTCACCACACAACACAGTACATAAAACATGCAAATGAACACATAGAAATGGCATTCACATAATCAATGAAAATTATATCATCAGGTAAATGTGTCTCTAACTACACAGACCTCAAGGAACCCACTGACATCCCTGCAACATAATGATTATAATTATTCATGCTGGTACTCCATCGCACTAATCCAGTCTGACCGATTATATAGAATCGACAACTGGATCATTTATATGGTAAATCTCAACACTGACCGGTTACATACTCCAGTCAGTCTACACACTTATATACATTATAATACTACAGTGTGGTCCCGTGTACAACATCCATCTCCAGGTACCGTCCTACCAGTCACCTGGACGTGCTACAGACAGCTGTCTCTCAGCTGCTTCCCTAGCCTGGCAGGGCTATGAGACAACTCTTACCGGGAATTTCCACCTGGTCCTCAATACACTGTACACAATGATAATTGTACTCACGTCGACACCTCCTCATCAATCCTTTCCCTGGTCACTACCTCTCTGGCTGTAAACACCTAGCTCGATCCTCGTGCGAGGTGTGGCCCTAGAATGTCCAGGGAAGGTGGCCTAACCATGTGGCCCTAAGGAGTGGCCACGGGTAGCGCATGACGTCATAGCACCCCACCCGGCTGAGCTGGTGCGCGGGGGTGGGGTGGGGGTTTGGCCGCGCGGGGCACCTGGGTGGGTGGCCCCCCCCCCCCCAGGCTGCTGGCCAAAGTGGGCGGCGCGGGTGGCCCCGCGGGTGGCCCCCCGACTGGCTAGTTGGCGCCCACTAGCATACACATGTGTTTGGGGAGATCACTTCACACCCCATCCTCAGCATGCTCACTCGTACACTCGGGTGACAATGGCCGGTGGCGTCACCACACTGACGCCGCCTGGCGGAATTCAAAGTCCAACCTGTAATCAAGCCTGTAATCTCACCACAATTACACTGCCCTGATTCCACCAATTGTCCAACAACACTAGACAGGTTATTTGAACCACCTGTTACACCATGAGGCTCTGCCAGCTGCCTCATGGGTGCCCACTGTCTCTGAGGCCATTTTACTGGTCCTTCCGTACCTCATCGGCCCCAAATTTCACGAAAATTGAGCCTAGACACAACCCGGGATGGCAGGAGTGCCATCCCTGCTGGACAACATGGTAATGTCCGCGATTAATGGGGGTGGAGGGGGAAGACTCCCCCCTCCACCCAACTACGTCCTCCTCCACCTGCTACCCCGCTCAAACTGACGATTTCGCGGGCTAGGGAAACTCAAAATGCCCATACCTCTTCCCCTACTTTGTCTTGACCAATCAGCAGGAAGCCGGCACACCACCATGGTGCCGCCTCCAATAACAGCTGTTCGCGCCAAAATCAGCTCGGAGGAGCGGTGCCTAACCCAATCACAGGCCTCACTCACCCTCAGGCGTCCCGTGACGTCACAAGGAGGGGGAGGCCTAAAGACAGTGGCGCACTGTCTCACATGGTTGGGGGGGGGGGGGCAACGTTTACCCCTCTGTCCCTCCCCCCTGTAAAACCGTTGCGAGAGTCAAGTACCTCCCTACACCACTTCACTCTCACCTCCCATCCTACTTCACAGAAACAGGAAAATTTCTGTAATTCTCTCTACAGAGCAATCACAGGCCTCTAACCAGTCCCAAACGACAGTCCTTAACATAAGCTTTCATTCAACACCCCACAAGTATATGTTAGTTTGAAAGCTTCAGTTTCTAGAGTCCCTAGAGCGACTAGCCTAATCTAGAAACTAGGAAAACTAGCTGAGGGAATCTTCATTCCCTCACAATAAGATTCCTTACATTGTCCTGAGAATAAAGCTATGTTGGTATTAGGAAATCTATAGAAGGCACCGATAGTCAGGGAGGATTTAAGGGATTTACTGGAGAACTTGGCAAAGGTATATTCACAATAGTCGTGTGTATCACTAATAACACTATTGCAAATGAAGGTATCTTTGTAATATATTGCTGTGCCACCACCTTTTTTATTAGGCCTGCAGTTATGAATGGCTTTATAACCAGCTAAATTGTAGAGTTGGGTACAGTCATTACTTAGCCAAGTTTCCGTTAAAATGATAAATGATAATTTAGTACCTAGTGCTGTAAGTAGTGCATTTATATCATCAAAATGTTTACCAAGTGACCTAACATTTTGGTTGTAAACTGATAAGCAGGTGCTATTTAGGAGTTTGTTTTTGCAAGATTTGCTGTGTAATACCTACAATAATGATGATCAATGTGCTGATTTGTGTGGATATGAGACAGAAGATTTCGATCAGGATCAATATCAGTTAACACATAGATAAAATAATGTCACGATACAATAAGATAAGCAATTACAGGAACAGTTAAATACTAAATCTGCTGTAAAATAGAAAGTAATTATAGCAAAACACAACAATACTATTGTATTAATATAACAATACAATAAGAGCTTACAAAGTATTAAGTCTACTAAAATTAGAGAATAATTATAGCAAAACACAACAATAAATGCAAGTAAACAAAAGAATTGAAACAATTAGAGGTAGAATAAAGGTCACTAGATAGCCATGGAGGATACACAAGTATGGTGGAGAGAACAAAAAATCAGTAGAGACTGTCAAGATGAATAACAAATTATAATTGTAAAGTAAAATAATCTTAAAGATAATAAATTTTATTTAGCTTAGTTTTTAACCTATAATTAGTATGAACTTAATTAAGAGAACAAAATGAGATCAATAATTGATATCAATAAATGACATAAATCAATACAATTTAATTTAAAATTTAAAAAGAATAGGGTAAAATTAGATTTAAGAGTAAAATTTTACAATGATACTGAGGTAGATGCTTGCATAAGTGCATGGAGACTTGACGGATTATTTAGGAAATTATATGAATAAGAGAACATTAGGTAAATGGTCAGGCAGAGACAGCACCTTGGACAAAGTCAGATTAAGTTAGGTTAGGCTCAGGCACTGGAAGAGTTATTTTAAGTACTGGCATTGGTCGGGTTCAGGTTTTCAGATAAACCACAATCACTAAAGAAGGCTAGTAGTTGTTGGTCACACTTTATTTCACATCTTTTTCCTGCACTTTCCTTCTTTGCAATAATCGTTCCATTCCTAGTGTAGCACTGCTTGATAAGACCTTAATAAATTAAGGTCCCCCCATCCTGGCTTGTTTTTTCTTCCCGATCAGAAATTTGCCTGTTTCATAGTCAAGAGTAGTGAGGCTGTCCTGACTGTGGGTTCAGTCTACAGAATTCCTAACACTGATGTGACAGAATTTAACTCTAACCTTAGAAATCTAATACTAGAGAACAGTTTTTTTTTAGTTTAGTTCATTTATTATGCACCCCATATCCATCTTGTGGGCGGTAGTGGAAAGGGTTACAGAGGAACATAATGGGCTCAGGGACTGAACCCCACAATTCATTTAGCTAAGCAAGTTACAATCTTGATGAGCTAGTTATAAAATTCAGTATAAGTCGTCACATCAACAATGGGTTCGAGATCGATCACAAGTACAGTTTCTAAATTAAGCAACTGACATATCTGGAGCAGACTGAACAAAAACCATCTAATTATTTCTGCGGACTTTAACATTGACCTTTGCGAGCCTGATAACCCTCCTGCTGCTAGTTTCCTCAACTGTATAAATTCCTGCTTCCTCATACCCTTAATCACTAGACCTACTAGAATCACGGATAGTACTGCCATGGCTCTTGATCACATCTGGACCAACATAACCTCTCCGCTTACTTCAGGTATAATCACCGATAGCACTACAGACCATTACCTCACATTTCTCCTAACTAACATTCACAAACCACCTTTAGATACAAGGAAGATAAGCTTTAGGCTGCACAATGAAACTTCTATAGGCAATATTATAGCTGCTGCTGCTAATATCAACAGGCAGTCCGAATTAGGTACCATAGGGGACATCAACCTAGTAGTGTAATCATTTCTTCAAAAAACTCTCAGCCTTTATAACACCCACTGTCCTATGCTAACTAAACAAGTCACAACTAAAAGGCTAAACAATCCTTGGCTTAAAAAGGGGATACTTAAATCTATTAATAAAAAACATGAACTTGAGAAGAAGTATAGGTTAGGATTTGTCTCCAAAGAACTTTCAAAGAATTACTCATCATTACTATCTAAAATAGTTAGAAGAGCCAAAATTAAATACTACGAAGATAAATTTACTCAAACAAAGGACAACATCAAGAAAACATGGAGCACAATTTCACAAATATTGGGATCAAAGAAGATTTTAAATAACAAACCAATACTCCTGTCAAATAACGATGGTCTGCTTTCAGCCTCTGACACTGCAATTGAATGAATTAGGTTCTTCTCATCTATTGGGTCATCCCTTGCTAATGATATTCCATCTTCCAGTACTAATGTTCAGGACTATCTTACAGGTAACTATCCACAGTCTCTGTACCTAATGCCCGCTAATTCCACTAATGTAAATGAGGTAATCCTTTCCTTTAAGACCAAGTCTAGTGCCCTTGTGGAGATACCAACTCTAATCTACAAAAAAGCCTCCAGATCTTTAGCCCCTGCTATTGCATTGCTCAACAACCAGTTACTTGAACTCCAAACTTTTACAGATATTCTAAAAAAGCGAGAGTAACCCCAGTCCATAAATGTGGTGATCTCACTGATGTCAACAACTTCAGACCTATATAAATTCTGCCAAATTTGTCAAAAATATTTGAAAAACTAATCTACAAGCAGCTTTACTCTTATCTAGCCAAACACAATATAATAAGCTCCTTGTCAATATGGCTTCAGACCCCAAAAATGCACTAACGATGCACTTATTAGTATGATTAATTTGATTCATGCAGCTCTTGATAGAAATGAGTTCCCTGTTGGGATATTTGTGGACCTGCGTAAGGCTTTTGACACTGTCAACCACCAAAACCTTCTTCTTAAATTACATCATTATGGAGTCAGAGGTCACTCCCTGCAATACCTCAAATCTTACCTTACTCTCAGGCTCCAGTAAGTTTCTGTGAATAATTCCATTTCTCCGACACAACCTATAATCATCGGGGTTCTACAGGGCAGCATACTTGGCTCTCTCCTCTTTCTTATCTATATTAATGACCTTCCAAATGCCTCTCAACACCTCAAACCAATCTTATTTGCTGATGACAACTTTCATCTTCTCCAGTCCTGACACTCTTTCTCTAAATGTCACCGTGAATACTGAACTAAATAAAGTCCATCTTTGGCTAACTGCTAACAAACTCATCCTTAACATTGACAAAACTTTCTATATTTTGTTTGGTAATAAATCCTCAAATGAAATTAATTTAAGAATAAACAATATACACATCAGTAGTAAAGTTGATGGTAAATTCCTTGGTGTCCTCACCAATAACAAGCTGAATTTCCAGGGACACATTCTAAATATAGCAAAACAAAGTTTCTAACACTGTTGGCGTTCTTTCTAAGATCAGATATTATGTACCTCGCCCTGCCCTGGTGACGCTCCATTACTCTCTCATCTATCTTTATCTCAACTATGGTATTTGTGCTTGGGGTTCTACTACCCAAAAACATTTACGTCCTCTAATTACCCAACTCAAAGCTGCTGTTAGGACAATATCTAACTCTGGCCCCAGACAGCACTCAGTACCCTTACTTAAATCTCTGAATATGTTAGATATTAAGTCACTGCACATCCTCTCTTGTGTACTCTATATATTTAAAACTCTGAATTGTAATGTCAAACCTGACCTTCAACGCTTCCTAGAAGGTTGTAACAGAACTCATGAGCACCACACCAGAAACAAATACCTATTTGATATTCCAAGAGTTAGACTTAATCAAACTAATAATGCTCTACAAATCAAGGGACCCAGAATGTGGAATGACCTTCCCAGTCATGTCAAAGATTGTACCTCTCTCAACCAGTTTAAGATGAAAACTAAGTACTACCTAATTTATTTATTTATTTATTTATGCATATACAAGAATGTACATAAGGAATGTGAGGATACAAATATGGTAATTACAGTCTTATAAAGCCACTAGCACGCTCAGCGTTTCGGGCAGGTCCTTAATCTAAGAAAATTTTAAGGAGGTAAATACTTGCAAAATTTATAGACAAAAAAATGATAACAGATTACATGAAATGAAAAAAAAAGATGAGAGAAAATTGTAGGTACAGTATATTAAAGCACATAGGTAGCTAAGATTGATTGCAATGACAGCTTGAATGGTAGTTGACAACAAATTGGTAGGCACAATACAGCAGAAACAATATAAGATTGATTGCAATGACAGCTTGAATGGTAGTTGACAAAAATTGGTAGTCACAATACAGCATATGGCTAGCACATAAAAGAAGAGAGCAATGAACACAATGATAAGGTTGTTTGATATTACATAAAAATTAGGAGATTGGGTAACACTAGGTACAGAGCAAATTTAAAGCTCAGTGTAGGAAACTAAGAAGATGAAGTTAGGTACTTTTTGGTTTTGCTTTTAAATAAGGCAAAAGTTTTACAGTTTTTCAATTCACTAGGGAGTGAGTTCCATAGACTAGGACCCTTAATTTGCATAGAGTGTTTACACAGATTAAGTTTGACCCTGGGGATATCAAAGAGATATTTATTTCTGGTGTGGTGATAATGGGTCCTATTACGTCTGTCCAGGGAGAGTTTCAGAGCATGGTTTGCATTTAAGAACAGGGTTTTGTAAATGTAGTTGACACAAGAGAATGTGTGGAGGGAGTTAATATTTAGCAAGTTTAGGGATTTAAACAAGGGAGCTGAGTGTTGTCTGAAAGCAGAGTTAGTTATTATTCTGATAGCAGATTTTTGCTGTGTGATGATGGGCTTAAGGTGGTTTGCAGTGGTAGACCCCCATGCACAGATACCATAATTAAGATAGGGGTAGATTAGTGCATAATATAGTGAGAGGAGAGCAGAGTTAGGAACATAATATCTGATTTTGGAGAGTATACCAACTGTCTTAGAGACTTTCTTAGTTATGTGTTGAATGTGGGTGCTGAAGTTGAGTCTCTTGTCTAGGAATAGGCCAAGAAACTTGCCATCATTTTTATTACTGATATTAATGTTGTCTATCTGTAGCTGAATTGCATTTGATGATTTGCTTCCAAATAAGATGTAGTAAGTCTTTTCGATGTTTAATGTTAGTTTGTTCGTTGACATCCATAAGTGGACTTTTTTTAATTCATTATTCACAACATCATTTAGTGTATGTGGGTTGAGGTTTGAATAGATAAGGGTAGTATCGTCAGCAAACAATATAGGTTTGAGAATATTAGAGACATTAGGCAGATCGTTTATATATATATAAGAAATAGAAGAGGTCCTAAGATGCTGCCCTGTGGCACTCCAACGGTAATTGGTAGAGTGGAAGAAGTTGTATCATTGATGGTTACATATTGGTGTCTCACTAAGATAGGATCGGATGTAGTCAAGGGCAAGGCCTCGGATTCCATAATGCTGGAGTTTAAGTAAGAGGTAGTTGTGATTAACAGTATCAAAGGCTTTTCTTAGGTCAATGAAGAGTCCAATCGGAAAGTCATTTTTGTCAAGGGCTGAGTAGATTACGTCAAGGAGACTAATGATTGCATCATTGGTACTCTTTTGGGACCGGAAGCCAAACTGGCAGGGGCTGAGTATGTCGAATTTTACGAGGTAGGAATAGAGCTGTTTGTAAATAATTTTTTCAAATATTTTTGATAGAATGGGTAGATTTGATATTGGTCTATAATTGTTTATGTCCGCCGGATTGCCTCCTTTATGGACTGGCGTTACTCTTGCTTTTTTGAGGATATCAGGGAAGGTGTGACACTCTATAGATTTGTTTAACAGTAGTGCTATGGGTGGGGCAAGGGCATGGGAGGCTCTCTTGTACACAATGGACGGAATTTCACTGGTGTTCCCTGCCTTGGTTTTTAGAGAATGTATGATGGACACAACATCTGCCGGGCTGATTGGTGAAAGGAGAAGAGAGTTTGGATAGCTGCCTGAGAGATATGTGTTGATATGTGTCTGAGTCTGTGGGATTTTACTGGCAAGATTAGCACCAACCGATGAAAAGAAACTATTAAATACATTTGCCATTTCTAAATCAGTTGACTCCCTGTAACCTACCTTACCCCTATAATGTCAACCCATGTCTTACTATTTAAAAAAAGAAAATGCTGTTTGTTGACCAACTTGTATATTGGCTATTTTCCACCATGTTCCGCCCCATTTTTGTTATCCTTAATTATTTTTTTTCATTCAACACAATTTATATTTTAAGCTCAATTACTAATAAGTTTTAGTCTAAGTGTTTTTTCCCCACCTCTCCTTGCCCGAAACGCTATGCGTACTAATGGCTGTACGTGTTGTATGTACTACCTGCTTTAGGTATTGTATGTACTACCTCCATCTTTAAATCTAACACAATGTTTGTACTGTAACTCTGCAACTATGTATGTACTGTTCCTAAATATATTATTATTATTATTTATTATTATTAACATTCTTTCTCCCAGGACGAACAAGACCAGCAACAGCTGCTTGACTCTGATGTTGTGTCGTCTCCAGCCATTCCTGTGGAAAGTGAAGGTGAGAAGTGTATTGATATAGTACATGCTCTCATTAAAGACGAACTGCGTTATAATCTCAATAAAACAGACATTATTGCTGCCTACAGAGTAGGCAAAAAGAATCCCTCAGGACAAAACCAGAGAAAAATTCGCCTCAAGCTAGCTACCATGTCCATAAAATCTGAGCTTGTCCAGTCAGCAGTATCCTCACGTAAGGGGATTTACATCAATGAATGCTTGACCAGAAAAAGACAAAGACTCCTCTTCCGCCTGCGTCAGATCAGGAAAAATAACCAGAGTGTGATCCCTCTGTGCTTCGTGAAAGTTTGTATGATAAAAGTGAGAAAGGTTTCCTCAGGTAAAATGTTTACAATCTCAAATAAGGATACCTTCGAAACATTTCTCAACCAGTGTGGTTTGACTGACCCGGCTGACCCTATCAGTTAGTCAAGCCAGACTGACCTGACATAACCCTTTCACTTGTGCCTCTTCTAATTTAATCCCCTTGTTACCAAGTGCAGGCTAGGTAACCTGTACTTCATTGTTACGTAGGTTGCCTAGCCTCCTCATACTCCCTTGCTCCATTGTACCTTGGCGTTGTCTGTGTTCTCTAATGTAAACCATTACTTCCAGTGTACCGGTGGACCTCAAAGTAATCTACCTCATTTTGTTATAGTGTAACTTTAGAAATTTACTATAGTGTAATTTCTTTAGTATAGTATACTTTACTTTAGGTTGTGAGATTTTTTTCTACGCCTACCTCCCTTAGGAGGTGGACTACAAGTTTAAAGGCTGCTCACGGCAGTTAAACATGAGTCCAATAGAAAAAGGAAAAGCGGGAGCAAACCGCCAGGCCTCCACCACCAGGGGTGAAAACCTGTCCACAATAGGCCGCTGGCTCCTCCTAGTTAAACAGGACGTTAAAACTAATAAAGGGTAACCGACGGGTTCTCACAATCAAATATTTATATTTGATGTGGCGCTATGAATTGGAATTCGAATTCCCAAGAACAGCCGTCATATCAAGATCACATCAACATTTAATCGTAATATGCAGAAACATGGTGGAATAATATGGTTGAAGGGTTGACATCAAAGACCGTTTTCTATAACATAATAATTTATTAATAACAAGAGACTAACTACTACATTACCGAGTTTACGTTACGTTAATGTCCATCTAGTGGCACGATAACAAACAGCTAAATAGCAACCCTTGCTGTGAGGCTGCATACTGAACTAACCTGAACATAGGTGTGCCCACTGATGACGCAATATTGCAAATCAAAGAAAAATATCACAGACTAAGTTACACCACAGCGAATGGTTACGTTATTGTCCATCAAGTGGCATTTGCAACACAGCTATTCAACAGCCCCTCGAGAAGTGACAGCAGGCTCCATCCTGCTGACACTTCGGGCTGACAAGTGAACTAACTGAACAAATGAAGGATATCCACTGAAGACACAAACATGTAATCAATAGTGTCTCGGTTTCCCTGACAGCTACTATAATCACAAGCTTAGGGGTCCTCCCGCCCCCCAGGAGAGACCCTCGTAACTAGGCGGGTAGTCCAACAGTGACTTCCCCTATCACAACTCTGTGTGAACACTCTTTGCAACTCCCTACAAGGAGTTGCACTGTAAACAGTGAACAAAGTCAGGCAAGGCGGGATTCTGGGACAAATCCCTAAATTACTCTACTCTCGTCACCAGACGACAACCAAAAGAAATTGCCTTAATCAACTACTACATTGATTATGTGATTAATTACGTTAATTAACTGATCACAGCAGTCAGCAACAAAGTACTACGTTAATCACAAACAATTGTCTCACACTAGACAACAACATGATGGTACTCTACGTTAATCATTAACACTTGTCTCTCTTGTTAACAATAACTCAAACTCATATTACATCACACTTGACTCCTTGCAAGTATTCAGTGAGTAATTCTTAATTAAGGTCAAACGGACCACTAATTACATCCCCATTGAGTTACGTTAACTAAGCCTACCCTAACTTGGTAGCTTCTCAACAGTCTGTGTCAAAAAATTACTAGTGAGTGTTAATTACCCTAATTAACTCCGAGCAGTTAATTAACTGTCACCAAGACCGATAATTAATCATCCATAAATACGTCTCACTCCGCACTGCCTAAGCAGGTCTCATCAAACACTGAATTCACGGGAAAGGAGTTAATTACTCCTAATTAACATGAGTGCAATTAATCCACTGTCCTCAGACAGGATATGATAAATATAACGATTTATGCTAGCTCCATGACCTCGCTTTACCGAGTCATCTGAGCCCTCCAGACATTAATTACTCCACTAATTATCATGAGCCACTAATTGCTATACCCCCAAAAGGTAATTAGTCCTGAGCAAATTCCGTTAACACAAATACTGACAGATCCCCTCCCACTACGTGAATTCATGATGGGAAGGCTAATTACATAATTAGCTAGAGTGGTCAATTAGTTGTCACACGGACAATTAATTGCTCCCGAGACGTATCTCACTCAAGCTCAACGCTGTTCTCTCATAACAGCCCTCACTCACTCCACAATAAGTGTGCACCCCTTACTAATTAACTCACTGAATCCTTAAGTCCTCAACACAACTTAAAGAAACAAAGTAACCCCAGTGTTACATAGGTCACACTACAATGGCATGCAACAACACAAATGCACTGCCCACATACAGTTGCGGCTACTGCAACTCGTTAATTACTGTGCCCCCACAATAATGACACACGGTTGTGCAACACACAAGAGTATACCAATATTACTGCCCCCCTTATCTTGCAATCGTTGCAAAGGACTACTGTGAACACACACTTACCTCAGCAAGGCAATCAACCAATCAACTGCCTGCTCTCATTAAGTACTGTGAATTCCCCTGAATAATCCAAGAGGTCCCTTAAACCCTCAACACAGCTCCCAGGGCAACAATATCGTATAAACTGCACAACACAACATAAACAACAACACTGCACAAACCTACAACATAATGATGCCATCAGCATTACCCTACATGCTAATGACATCATTAGGCAATCAGTCAGCAATCACATCTACTGACTCACCACACAACACAGTACATAAAACATGCAAATGAACACATAGAAATGGCATTCACATAACCAATGAAAATTATATCATCAGGTAAATGTAACTCTAACTACACAGACCTCAGGGTATCCACTGACATCCCTGCAACATAATGATTATAATTATTCATGCTGGTACTCCATCGCACTAATCCAGTCTGACCAATTATATAGAATCGACAACTGGATCATTTATATGGTAAATCTCAACACTGACCGGTTACATACGCGAATCAGTCTACACACTTATATACATTATAATACTACAGTGTGGTCCCGTGTACAACATCCATCTCCAGGTACTGCCCTACCAGTCACCTGGACGTGCCACTGACAGCTGTCACTCGGCTGCTTCCCTAGCCTAGCGGGGCTATGAGACAACTCTTACCGGGAATTTCCACCGGTCCTCAATACACTGTACACAATGATAATTGTACTCACGTCGACACTTCCTCATCAATCCTTTCCCTGGTCACTACCTCTCTGGCTGTAAACACCTAGCTCGCTCCTCGTGCGAGGTGTGGCCCTAGAATGTCCAGGGAAGGTGGCCTAACCACGTGGCCCTAAGGAGTGGCCACGGGTTGCGCATGACGTCATAGCATCCCACCCGGCTGAGCTGGTGCGCGGGGGTGGGGTGGGGGTTTGGCCGCGCGGGGGACCTGGGTGGGTGGCCCACCCTCCCCGGGCTGCTGGCCAAAGTGGGCGGCGCGGGTGGCCCCCGACTGGCTAGTTGGCGCCCACTAGCATACACATGTGTTTGGGGAGATCACTTCACACCCCATCCTCAGCATGCTCACTTGTACACTCAGGTGACAATGGCCGGTGGCGTCACCACACTGACGCCGCCTGGCGGAATTCAAAGTCCAACAGGGGCCTGTAATCTCACCACAATTACACTGCCCTGATTCCATCAATTGTCCAACAACACTAGACAGGTTATTTGAACCACCTGTTACACCATGAGGCTCTGCCAGCTGCCTCATGGGTTCCCACTGTCTCTGAGGCTATTTTACTGGTCCTTCTGTACCTCATCGGCCCCAAATTTCACGAAAATTGAGCCTAGACTCAACCCGGGATGGCAGGAGTGCCATCCCTGCTGGACAACACGGTAACGTCCGCGATTAATGGGGGTGGAGGGGGAAGACTCCCCCCTCCACCCAGATACGTCCTCCTCCACCTGCTGCCCCGCTCCAACTGACGATTTCGCGGGCTAGGGAAACTCAAAATGCCCATACCTCTTCCCCTACTTTGTCTTGACCAATCAGCAGGAAGCTGGCACACCACCATGGTGCCGCCTCCAATAACAGCTGTTCGCGCCAAAATCAGCTCGGAGGAGCGGTGCCTAACCCAATCACAGGCCTCACTCACCCTCAGGCGTCCTGTGACGTCACAAGGAGGGGGAGGCCTAAAGACAGTGGCGCACTGTCTCACATGGTTGGGGAGGGGGGGAAGTAACGTTCACCCCTCTGTCCCTCCCCCCTGTAAAACCGTTGCGAGAGTCAAGTACCTCCCTACACCACTTTACTCTCACCTCACATCCTACTTCACAGAAACAGGAAAATTTCTGTAATTCTCTCTACAGAGCAATCACAGGCCTCTAACCAGTCCCAAACGACAGTCCTTAACATAAGCTTTCATTCAACACCCCACAAGTATATGTTAGTTTGAAAGCTTCAGTTTCTAGAGTCCCTAGAGCGACTAGCCTAATCTAGAAACTAGGAAAACTAGCTGAGGGAATCTTCATTCCCTCACAATAAGATTCCTTACATTGTCAGAGAATAAAGCTATGTTGGTATTAGGAAATCTATAGAAGGCACCGATAGTCAGGGAGGATTTAAGGGATTTACTGGAGAACTTGGCAAAGGTATATTAACAATAGTCGTCTCTATCACTAATAACACTATTGCAAATGAAGGTATCTTTGTAATATATTGCTGTGCCACCACCTTTTTTATTAGGCCTGCAGTTATGAATGGCTTTATAACCAGCTAAATTGTAGAGTTGGGTATAGTCATTACTTAGCCAAGTTTCCGTTAAAATGATAAATGATAATTTAGTACCTAGTGCTGTAAGTAGTACATTTATATCATCAAAATGTTTACCAAGTGACCTAACATTTTGGTTGTAAACTGATAAGCAGGTGCTATTTAGGAGTTTGTTTTTGCAAGATTTGCTGTGTAATACCTGCAATAATGATGATCAATGTGCTGATTTGTGTGGATATGAGACAGAAGATTTCGATCAGGATCAATATCAGTTAACACATAGATAAAATAATGTCACGATACAATAAGATAAGCAATTACAGGAACAGTTAAATACTAAATCTGCTGTAAAATAGAAAGTAATTATAGCAAAACACAACAATACTATTGTATTAATATAACAATACAATAAGAGCTTACAAAGTATTAAGTCTACTAAAATTAGAGAATAATTATAGCAAAACACAACAATAAATGCAAGTAAACAAAAGAATTGAAACAATTAGAGGTAGAATAAAGGTCACTAGATAGCCATGGAGGATACACAAGAATGGTGGAGAAAACAAAAAATCAGTAGAGACTGTCAAGATGAATAACAAATTATAATTGTAAAGTAAAATAATCTTAAAGATAATAAATTTTATTTAGCTTAGTTTTTAACCTATAATTAGTATGAACTTAATTAAGAGAACAAAATGAGATCAATAATTGATATCAATAAATGACATAAATCAATACAATTAAATTTAAAATTTAAAAAGAATAGGGTAAAATTAGATTTAAGAGTAAAATTTTACAATGATACTGAGGTAGATGCTTGCATAAGTGCATGGAGACTTGACGGATTATTTAGGAAATTATATGAATAAGAGAACATTAGGTAAATGGTAAGGCAGAGACAGCACCTTGGACAAAGTCAGATTAAGTTAGGTTAGGCTCAGGCACTGGAAGAGTTATTTTAAGTACTGGCATTGGTCGGGTTCAGGTTTTCAGATAAACCACAATCACTAAAGAAGGCTAGTAGTTGTTGGTCACACTTTATTTCATATCTTTTTCCTGCACTTTCCTTCTTTGCAAAAATCGTTCCATTCCTAGTGTAGCACTGCTTGATAAGACCTTAATAAATTAAGGTCCCCCCATCCTGGCTTGTTTTTTCTCCCCGATCAGAAATTTGCCTGTTTCAGAGTCAAGAGTAGTGAGGCTGTCCTGACTGTGGGTTCAGTCTACAGAATTCCTAACACTGATGTGACAGAATTTAACTCTAACCTTAGAAATCTAATACTAGAGAACAGTTTTTTTTAGTTTAGTTCATTTATTATGCACCCCATATCCATCTTGTGGGCGGTAGTGGAAAGGGTTACAGAGGAACATAATGGGCTCAGGGACTGAACCCCACAATTCATTATCTAAGCAAGTTACAATCTTGATGAGCTAGTTACAAAATTCAGTATAAGTCGTCACATCAACAATGGGTTCGAGATCGATCACAAGTACAGTTTCTAAATTAAGCAACTGACATATGTGGAGGAGACTGAACAAAAACCATCTAATTATTTCTGGGGACTTTAACATTGACCTCTACGAGCCTGATAACCCTTCTGCTGCTAGTTTCCTCAACTGTATGAATTACTGCTTTCCTCATACCCTTAATCACTAGACCTACTAGAATCACGGATAGTACTGCCATGGCTCTTGATCACATCTGGACCAACATAACCTCTCCGCTTACTTCAGGTATAATCACCGATAGCACTACAGACCATTACCTCACATTTCTCCTAACCAACATTCACAAACCACCTCTAGATACAAGGAAGATAAGCTTTAGGCTGCACAATGAAACTTCTATAGGCAATATTATAGCTGCTGCCGCTAATATCAACAGGGAGTCCGAATTAGGTACCATAGGGGACATCAACCTAGCAGTGTAATCATTTCTTCAAAAAACTCTCAGCCTTTATAACACCCACTGTCCTATGCTAACTAAACAAGTCACAACTAAAAGGCTAAACAATCCTTGGCTTAAAAAGGGGATACTTAAATCTATTAATAAAAAACATGAACTTGAGAGGAAGTATAGGTTAGGATTCGTCTCCAAAGAACTTTCAAAGAATTACTCATCATTACTATCTAAAATAATTAGAAGAGCCAAAATTAAATACTACGAAGATAAATTTACTCAAACAAAGGACAACATCAAGAAAACATGGAGCACAATTTCACAAATATTGGGATCAAAGAAGATTTTAAATAACAAACCAATACTCCTGTCAAATAACGATGGTCAGCTTTCAGCCTCTGACACTGCTATTGAACTAATTAGGTTCTTCTCATCCATTGGGTCATCCCTTGCTAATGATATTCCATCTTCCAGTACTAATGTTCAGGACTATCTTACAGGTAACTATCCACAGTCTCTGTACCTAATGCCTCTAATTCCACTAATGTAAATGAGGTAATCCTTTCCTTTAAGACCAAGTCTAGTGCCCTTGTGGAGATACCAACTCTAATCTACAAAAAAGCCTCCAGATCTTTAGCCTCTACTATTGCATTGCTCTACAACCAGTTACTTGAACTCCAAACTTTTCCAGATATTCTAAAAAAGCGAGAGTAACCCCAGTCCATAAATGTGGTGATCTCACTGCTGTCAACAACTTCAGACCTATATAAATTCTGCCAAACTTTTCAAAAATATTTGAAAAACTAATCTACAAGCAGCTTTACTCTTATCTAGCTAAACACAATATAATAAGCTCTTGTCAATATGGCTTCAGACCCCAAAAATGCACTAACGATGCACTTATTAGTATGATTAACTTGATTCATGCAGCTCTTGATAGAAATGAGTTCCCTGTTGGGATATTTGTGGACCTGCGTACGGCTTTTGACACTCTCAACCACCAAAACCTTCTTCTTAAATTACATCATTATGGAGTCAGAGGTCACTCCCTGCAATACCTCAAATCTTACCTTACTCTCAGGCTCCAGTAAGTTTCTGTGAATAATTCCTTTTCTCCGACACAACCTATAATCATCGGGGTTCTACAGGGCAGCATACTTGGCCCTCTCCTCTTTCTTATCTACATTAATGACCTTCCAAATGCCTCTCAACACCTCAAACCAATCTTATTTGCTGATGACAACTATCATCTTCTCCAGTCCTGACACTCTTTCTCTAAATGTCACCGTGAATACTGAACTAAATAAAGTCCATCTTTGGCTAACTGCTAACAAACTCATCCTTAACATTGACAAAACTTTCTATATTTTGTTTGGTAATAAATCCTCAAATGAAATTAATTTAAGAATAAACAATATACACATCAGTAGTAAAGTTGATGGTAAATTCCTTGGTGTCCTCACCAATAACAAGCTGAATTTCCAGGGACACATTCTAAATATAGCAAAACAAAGTTTCTAACACTGTTGGCGTTCTTTCTAAGATCAGATATTATGTACCTCGCCCTGCCCTGGTGACGCTCTATTACTCTCTCATCTATCTTTATCTCAACTATGGTATTTGTGCTTGGGGTTCTACTACCCAAAAACATTTACGTCCTCTAATTACCCAACACAAAGCTGCTATTAGAACAATATCTAACTCTGGCCCCAGACAGCACTCAGTAACCTTACTTAAATCTCTGAATATGTTAGATATTAAGTCACTGCACATCCTCTCTTGTGTACTCTATATATTTAAAACTCTGAATTGTAATGTCAAACCTGACCTTCAACGCTTCCTAGAAGGTTGTAACAGAACTCATGAGCACCACACCAGAAACAAATACCTATTTGATATTCCAAGAGTTAGACTTAATCAAACTAATAATGCTCTACAAATCAAGGGACCCAGAATGTGGAATGACCTTCCCAGTCATGTCAAAGATTGTACCTTTCTCAACCAGTTTAAGATGAAAACTAAGTACTACCTAATTTATTTATTTATTTATTTATGCATATACAAGAATGTACATAAGGAATGTGAGGATACAAATATGGTAATTACAGTCTTGTAAAGCCACTAGCACGCGCAGCGTTTCGGGCAGGTCCTTAATCTAAGAAAATTTTAAGGAGGCTAAATACTTGCAAAATTTATAGACAAAAAAATGATAACAGATTACATGAAATGAAAAAAAAGATGAGAGAAAATTGTAGGTACAGTATATTAAAGCACATAGGTAGCTAAGATTGATTGCAATGACAGCTTGAATGGTAGTTGACAACAAATTGGTAGGCACAATACAGCAGAAACAATATAAGATTGATTGCAATGACAGCTTGAATGGTAGTTGACAAAAATTGGTAGTCACAATACAGCATATGGCTAGCACATAAAAGAAGACAGCAATGAACACAATGATAAGGTTGTTTGATATTACATAAAATTTAGGAGATTGGGTAACACTAGGTACAGAGCAAATTTAAAGCTCAGTGTAGGAAACTAAAAAGATGAAGTTAGGTACTTTTTGGTTTTGCTTTTAAATAATGCAAAAGTTTTACAGTTTTTCAATTCACTAGGGAGTGAGTTCCATAGACTAGGACTCTTAATTTGCATAGAGTGTTTACACAGATTAAGTTTGACCCTGGGGATATCAAAGAGATATTTATTTCTGGTGTGGTGATAATGGGTCCTATTACGTCTGTCCAGGGAGAGTTTCAGAGCATGGTTTGCATTTAAGAACAGGGTTTTGTAAATGTAGTTGACACAAGAGAATGTGTGGAGGGAGTTAATATTTAGCAAGTTTAGGGATTTAAACAAGGGAGCTGAGTGTTGTCTGAAAGCAGAGTTAGTTATTATTCTGATAGCAGATTTTTGCTGTGTGATGATGGGCTTAAGGTGGTTTGCAGTGGTAGACCCCCATGCACAGATACCATAATTAAGATAGGGGTAGATTAGTGCATAATATAGTGAGAGGAGAGCAGAGTTAGGAACATAATATCTGATTTTAGGAGAGTATACCAACTGTCTTAGAGACTTTCTTAGTTATGTGTTGAATGTGGGTGCTGAAGTTGAGTCTCTTGTCTAGGAATAGGCCAAGAAACTTGCCATCATTTTTATTACTGATATTAATGTTGTCTATCTGTAGCTGAATTGCATTTGATGATTTGCTTCCAAATAAGATGTAGTAAGTCTTTTCGATGTTTAATGTTAGTTTGTTCGTTGACATCCATAAGTGGACTTTTTTTAATTCATTATTCACAACATCATTTAGTGTATGTGGGTTGAGGTTTGAATAGATAATGGGTAGTATCGTCAGCAAACAATATAGGTTTGAGAATATTAGAGACATTAGGCAGATCGTTTATATATATAAGAAATAGAAGAGGTCCTAAGATGCTGCCCTGTGGCACTCCAACGGTAATTGGTAGAGTGGAAGAAGTTGTATCATTGATGGTTACATATTGGTGTCTGTCACTAAGATAGGATCGGATGTAGTCAAGGGCAAGGCCTAGGATTCCATAATGCTGGAGTTTAAGTAAGAGGTAGTTGTGATTAACAGTATCAAAGGCTTTCCTTAGGTCAATGAAGAGTCCAATCGGAAACTCATTTTTGCCAAGGGCTGAGTAGATTACGTCAAGGAGACTAATGATTGCATCATTGGTACTCTTTTGGGACCGGAAGCCAAACTGGCAGGGGCTGAGTATGTCGAATTTTACGAGGTAGGAATAGAGCTGTTTGTAAATAATTTTTTCAAATATTTTTGATAGAATGGTTAGATTTGATATTGGTCTATAATTGTTTATGTCCGCCGGATTGCCTCCTTTATGGACTGGCGTTACTCTTGCTTTTTTGAGGATATCAGGGAAGGTGTGACACTCTATAGATTTGTTGAACAGTAGTGCTATTGGTGGGGCAAGGGCATGGGAGGCTCTCTTGTACACAATGGACGGAATTTCACTGGTGTTCCCTGCCTTGGTTTTTAGAGAGTGTATGATGGACACAACATCTGCCGGGCTGATTGGTGAAAGGAGAAGAGTTTGGATAGCTGCCTGAGAGATATGTGTTAATATGTGTCTGAGTCTGTGGGATTTTACTGGCAAGATTAGCACCAACCGATGAAAAGAAACTATTAAATTCATTTGCCATTTCTAAATCAGTTGACTCCATGTAACCCACCTTACCCCTATAATGTCAACCCATGTCTTACTATTTAAAATAAAGAAAATGCTGTTTGTTGACCAACTTGTATATTGGCTATTTTCTACCATGTTCCGCCCCATTTTTGTTATCCTTAATTATTTTTTTTCATTCAACACAATTTATACTTTAAGCTCAATTACTATTAAGTTTTAGTCTAAGTGTTTTTTCCCCTCTCCTTGCCCGAAATGCTATGTGTACTAATGGCTTTAGGTATTGTATGTACTACCTCCATCTTTAAATCTAACACAATGTTTGTACTGTAACTCTGCAACTATGTATGTACTGTTCCTAAATATATTATTATTATTATTTATTATTATTAACATTCTTTCTCCCAGGACGAACAAGACCAGCAACAGCTGCTTGATTGTTGTTGTGTCGTCTCCAGCCATTCCTGTGGAAAGTGAAGGTGAGAAGTGCATTGATATAGTACATGCTCTCATTAAAGACGAACTGCGTTATAATCTCAATAAAACAGACATTATTGCTGCCTACAGAGTAGGCAAAAAGAATCCCTCAGGACAAAACCAGAGAAAAATTCGCCTCAAGCTAGCTACCATGTCCATAAAATCTGAGCTTGTCCAGTCAGCAGTATCCTCACGTAAGGGGATTTACATCAATGAATGCTTGACCAGAAAAAGACAGGGACTCCTCTTCCGCCTGTGTCAGATCAGGAAAAATAACCAGAGTGTGATCCCTCTGTGCTTCGTGAAAGTTTGTATGATAAAAGTGAGAAAGGTTTCCTCGGGTAAAATGTTTACAATCTCAAATAAGGATACCTTCGAAACATTTCTCAACCAGTGTGGTTTGACTGACCCGGCTGACCCTATCAGTTAGTCAAGCCAGACTGACCTGACATAACCCTTTCACTTGTGCCTCTTCTAATTTAATCCCCTTGTTACCAAGTGCAGGCTAGGTAACCTGTACTTCATTGTTACGTAGGTTGCCTAGCCTCCCCATACTCCCTTGCTCCATTGTACCTTGGCGTTGTCTGTGTTCTCTAATGTAAACCATTACTTTCAGTGTACCTGTGGACCTCAAAGTAATCTACCTCATTTTGTTATAGTGTAACTTTAGAAATTTACTATAGTGTAATTTCTTTAGTATAGTATACTTTAATTTAGGTTGTGAGATTTTTTCTACGCCTACCTCCCTTAGGAGGTGGACTACAAGTTTAAAGTCTGCTCACGGCAGTTAAGCATGAGTCCAATAGAAAAAGGAAAAGCGGGGGAAACCGCCAGGCCTCCACCACCAAGGGTGAAAACCTGTCCACAATAGGCCGCTGGCTCCTCCTAGTTAAACAGGACGTTAAAACTAATAAAGGGTAACCGACGGGTTCTCACAATCAAATATTTATATTTGATGTGGCGCTATGAATTGGAATTCGAATTCCCAAGAACAGCCGTCATATCAAGATCACATCAACATTTAATCGTAATAAGCAGAAATATGGTGGAATAATATGGTTGAAGGGTTGACATCAAAGACCGTTTTCTATAACATAACAATTTATTAATAACAAGAGACTAACTACTACATTACCGAGTTTACGTTACGTTAATGTCCATCCAGTGGCACGATAACAAACAGCTAAATAGCAACCCTTGCTGTGAGGCTGCATACTGAACTAACCTGAACACAGGTGTGCCCACTGATGACGCAATATTGCAAATCAAAGAAAAATATCACAGACTAAGTTACACCACAGCGAATGGTTACGTTATTGTACATCAAGTGGCAATTGCAACACAGCTATTCAACAGCCCCTCGAAAAGTGACAGCAGGCTCCATCCTGCTGACACTTCGGGCTGACAAGTGAACTAACTGAACAAATGAAGGATATCCACTGAAGACACAAACATGTAATCAATAGTGTCTCGGTTTCCCTGACAGCTACTATAATCACAAGCTTAGGGGTCCTCCCGCCCCCCAGGAGAGACCCCCGTAACTAGGCGGGTAGTCTAACAGTGACTTCCCCTATCACAACCCAGTGTGAACACTCTTTGCAACTCCCTACAAGAAGTTGCCCTGTAAACAGTAACAAAGACAGGCAAGGCGGGATTCTGGGACACAGCTCCACAAATCCCTAGATTACTCTACTCTCGTCACCAGACGACAACCAAAAGAAATTGCCTTAAGTGATTAATTACGTTAATTGACTGATTGCAGCAGTCAGCAACAAAGTACTACGGTACTACTGGGGGTGGAGGCCTGGTAGAAGACCGGGCCACGGGGACACTAAAGCCCCGAAATCATCTCAAGATAACCTCAAGATAATCACAAACAATTGTCTCACACTAGACAACAACATGATGATACTCTACGTTAATCATTAACACTTGTCTCTCTTGTTAACAATAACTCAAACTTATATTACATCACACTTGACTCCTTGCAAGTATTCAGTGAGTAATTCTTAATTAAGGTCAAACGGACCACTAATTACATCCCCATTGAGTTACGTTAACTAAGCCTACCCTAACTTGGTAGCTTCTCAACAGTCTGTTTCAAAAAATTACTAGTGAGTGTTAATTACCCTAATTAACTCTGAGCAATTAATTAACTGTCACCAGGACCGATAATTAATCATCCATAAATACGTCTCACTCCGCACTGCCTAAGCAGGTCTCATCAAACACTGTGAATTCACGGGAAAGGAGTTAATTACCCCTAATTAACAAGAGTGCCATTAATCCACTGTCCTTAGACAGGATATGATTAATACAACGATTTATGCTAGCTCCATGACCTCGCTTTACCGAGTCATCTGAGCCCTCCAGACGTTAATTACTCCACTAATTAACATGAGCCACTAATTGCTATACCCCAGAAAGGTAATTAGTCCCGAGCAAATACCGTTAACACAAATACTGACAGACTCTGACAGATCCTCTCCCACTACGTGAATTCATGATGAGAAGGCTAATTACATAATTAGCTTAGAGTGGTCAATTAGTTGTCACACGAACAATTAATTGCTCCCGAGACGTATCTCACTCAAGCTCAACGCAGTTCTCTCATAACAGCCCTCACTCACTCCACAATAAGTGTGCACCCCTTATCCAGTTAAGTCCCTAATTATTAACTCACTGAATCCTTAAGTCCTCAACACAACTTAAAGAAACAAAGTAACCCCAGTGTTACATAGGTCACACTACAATGGCATGCAACAACACAAATGCACTGCCCACATACGGATGCGGCTACTGCAACTCGTTAATTACTGTGCCCACACAATAATGACACACGGTTATGCAACACACAAGAGTATACCAATATTACTGCCCCCCTTATCTTGCAACCGTTGCAAAGGACTACTGTGAACACACACTTACCTCAGCAAGGCAATTAACCAAACAACTGCCTGCTCTCATTAAGTACTGTGAATTCCCCTGAATAATCCTAGAGGTCCCTTAAACCCTCAACACAGCTCCCAGGGCAGCAATATCGTATAAACTGATAACAACACTGCACAAACCTGCAAATAATGATGCCGTCAGCATACCCCACATGCTAATGACATCATTAGGCAATCAGTCAGCAATCACATTTACTGACTCACCACACAACACAGTACATAAAACATGCAAATGAACACATAGAAATGGCATTCACATAATCAATGAAAATTATATCATCAGGTAAATGTATCTCTAACTACACAGACCTCAGGGAACCCACTGACATCCCTGCAACATAATGATTATAATTATTCATGCTAGTACTCCATCGCACTAATCCAGTCTGACCGATTATATAGAATCGACAACTGGATCATTTATATGGTAAATCTCTACACTGACCGGTACATACTCGAGTCAGTCTACACACTTATATATATATACGATATGACTACAGTGTGGTCGTGTACAACATCTATCTCCAGGTACCGCCTGTTACGGACCCGAGCCCAGCGTCCGAGCATGAAGCAGTGACGACCACGCCATCTGTGGGTCAGCTACCGAAACCCCCTCCAAATGGACAGTGCCATCTAGTGAGGACAGGATATACCGGCCGCAGGGGCTGGTTTCCCGTCTGGATCAGCTCGTGACATAGCCGCTGCTGACCTCTGGTGAGGTGACGCTTAGACAGCAACGCCATCTATGGAGTGGATAGGTGGACGTTTGTGTCTAAGCCTGTGAGTGAGGTGCCCTAGAGTGTCATAAGTACTAATGACGTGTCTGATTACAGAGTCGACCTGGGACTGCTGAATCGGACGGTGGATCAGTCTACCCAAGGCAGCTGAAGTATTTCCACGAGTTTGATGCAGAAGCTGTGAGTCACCCCCCGGATGAACACTGTTGTGTTAGCCTGCCTGTGACGTGGCAGTTGAGGAATTGTCGTATCCGGGGCTGACTGGTGGAGAAGACTAGCCACTGGGGTGTTGTGGTGAGGAGAGTGATCTGTGAAATCACACGAGGCTCCTGCCTAGGGCTCGCAACCCTAGTACCAGTCGTGGAGTGGCCTACGCAGCAGAGCTGATTGGAACCTGCCAGCTACAGGCTGGATTTTTGGTTGAAGGCCTACACGACGGCGCTCCCAGTGGGACTGTGATTTGGCTGGCCTGTGGTCAGGGTAGACTCGTTTAAGGGAATCTAAGGATTCATCGTAAGGCCACAAGAGAACCAGGGCTAAGCATCGTTGAGCACCGTGAAACCTCCTGAGTCTTCGGAAGAAGAAGTCATTGTACATAAGTGTAGTCATAGTAACCGCGTGTGATGGTTTATATATTTATTTATGGTGGTGGTGTAATAATATATTTAAGTTTAAGTGCAGTTTTATCCCTTCCCCTTTAATTTACTTGCATTACGGAACACACCCCTTGAAAGCCACTACTAGCTTGGGGCCGGATACCCAAACTCTACTAACATCAGAGAAAGAACCCAGTTGCGACCCAATAGGGCCGTAACATAATTGGCATCCCCAGCGGGATCCGACCCCTTGTCAAGTATGTTTGACAGGGGTGGTGAAGTGGCGCAATCCCTGTAAATAATTCCCCCTGTGTGCGACTATTAGGACGTTATACGTCCTGTGCGAAGCTCGGAGTGATTCAGTGCAATATTGTAGAGTGCGGTGCTCGCTGTGATTAAGTGCAATATTGTGTAATGCGGTGCCCGGTGTAATTACGTGCAATATTGGCAAGTGAGGCGCTAGGTGCGATAAAGTGCAATATTGACGTAGAACAGTACTCGGTGCGTTAAGTGCTAACGTGAAGCGGTGTGTTAAGTGCTAGTACTCCATCTCAGTGACAATGGCAGAAAAAGCGACCATCGACGATCTGGACGATGTTCAGGCCTTTCTGAACAGGGGGGACTGTCTTGCCAGATTGAAATATCTGGGAAAACAGGAACTCGTACTAGTGAGTGCCTACCTGGAGATCAAGATAAGTGCCAGTGATTCCGGTGTGGAGATCTTGTCCAAGGTTCACCGGCATTTGAAGGCCGAAGAAAAACAGGAAGGTGAGGCACAAAGTACAAAAGAAGGTGAGGAAATAGCTTCCACTGAAAAGGAAGATAAAGGCAGTGACATTGACAGTGAGGCAGGTGAGCTGAATATAAGTTTACTTACAGTAAAAATGCGTGCCTTGGAAATTAATCGTGAGATAGAATGGAAGAAATTAGAAATGGAAAGAGAAACAAGATAAAGAATTAGAGATGAGGCGTTTAGAATTAGAAGAAAGGAAAGAAGAGCGAGAAAGAGAAGAGAAACGAGAGAGAGAAGAACGAGAAAGAGAAGAGAAACGAGAGAGAGAAGAACGAGAAAGAGAAAGAGAAGAGTGAGAAAGAGAAGAGAAACGAGAAAGAGAAAGAGTAGAACGAGACAGGCAAGAACGACGAGACAGAGAGGAAAGAGAGAGACAACATGAGCTAGAAATATTGCGGTTAGGCGGTGGGAGGCAAAGGATGGAAACAAGTATTTTCGATCCGGTGAGGAACATCACAATGGTCCCAAAATTCAATGAGAAGGAAGTGTCGAAGTTCTTCGCGGCCTTCGAGAAAGTCGCAGCCTCTTTGGAGTGGCCAAAGGAGAATTGGGCCATAATGATACAGTCTGTCTTGACTGGGAAGGCCCAAATCGCCTACTCCACGTTGTCCCTTGATGACTCCGGCGATTACGACAAGGTGAAGGTGGTGCTCATGGCGTACCAATTGGTACCTGAGGCTTACAGGCAGAAGTTCAGAAACCTGAAAAAGACCTCGGAGCACACTTTCACCGAATTCGCGACCATCAAGGAACGGCTTTTCCAAGAATGGTGTGCCTCTCGGAAGGTGGAAACCAAAGATGACCTCGAGCAGCTCATACTGTTAGAGGACTTCAAAGACTGTCTGGCTGGAGAACTAAAGACGTACTTAGAAGAACAGCAGGTAGAGACCTTGAGTGCGGCAGCCACCATGGCTGAGGAATACATCCTGACGCATAGGTCTTCCACTAGGTATGTTCCTAGGAATAACCCCCGTCAGTTTGGCAAACCTCATCAGGAAGAGGAGAGACCCGTCCCACAAAGCGCTAAGAAGACGCCCCCAAGTAGCCCTCGAAGGACTAGTCCTAACAGTCCGAAACACCGCAGTCCGAGGAGGAATATGGTGTGTTGAACTTGTGGGCAGAAAGGGCATGTAGCTGCTATGTGCCGAGGCAGAAGAGATAGCGGCCCACGTAGGGAGGTGATGTTGATGAGCTGTGTAACACCACCAGAGGGAACCCCGTCTATGACTACTCAGGAAGGACCAAGATTGTTTTCCCCTCACACTTCAAGCGGGTATGTAACGAGTGATTATACTGGTAGATCAGTTGTAGTGCTCAGAGATAGTGGAGCAGCCCAGTCCCTGATCGTGAGTAGCTCGTTACCCGAGGGAGTGAGTGTGGATGGGAGACAAAAGGTTGTCCTGGTCGGGTTCCCTAGGACGCAGTATGTCGCCCCCTTAGTGCCGGTACATCTAGGCTCGCCTTACTTCAGCGGCACATGCGCGTTGGCAGTAGTCGATACCCTACCTATAGCTGGGATCGACGTGATACTAGCCAACGACTTGGTAACAGATTGGAGCAACAATCATCCCAAGGTCGTGGACGAGTCAGCCGGAACAGGAAGGTCGGAGGTAATAGCAGGCAGTGGTAATGTCCAGGTACAGTCAGACCCGGAATCAGATAAAATGTTTAATCCTTCCTCTCACCCACAGATCAACAGCATTATAGCAGAGTCTCCTGATTTTTCTCCCGACGAGGAACCTGAGGTTAAGGAGGCAAAAGCAACTGAGCGAGAAGAGACGGCTCGTGTACAAGCACCCACGGATACCCCAGAGTCTGGAGTGAAGGCACCTGAGTACTTGCGGTATGGCAAAGTACAATGTATGCTGAACCGGCCAGAGATTCCCCAGACGTCGGAGGTATGTGAGGTATGTACGAAGGTTCTAGTGCCCTCTTCGGTCCAAACCAGGCTAATGGATGTAGCTGGCTATGGACATTACAGGCTCAGGAAGCTTATCCCTCAGTTAGCCAAATGTTTCTCAGCAGTATTTTGTCTTCTTCTCGTGTGTGCTCTCAGTAAGGACCAGTGGACGACCCGACAGATGATAGCTCCCATGAACATCGCGAAGAGATCCCAGGGATTGGAGATTTGCACTGTGAGTAGTGCAGTCAAAGGAGGGACCTGGAAGGTGATGGTAGATACAGGAGGTACGAGATGTGATATTATGAGTGACTGTTTCCGACAGGTTGACACCCCCCGTGTGATTGCTGAGCTGGGATGCAGCGTTATACGAAACGTTGGTCGACCTGACGGTGGCAGAGCGAATGCCATCCTCGATGTACGAGCAGCCCTGTTGGGACTAGGTGTGGGCCTAGTAGAGGCGTATGTTGTGAGTACTGATTTAACGGTCGCTGTCACTCTAAATTATCAGACCCCTGTATTCCAGGTTCCCGTCTCCCTGAAGGACTACCGGACCGGTACCAGAAATGCCGTCTGTGACTAGCCATCATCGGTGCCACGACACAGGGAAGTGTCGAGTCACCCCAGAGTGAGTCTATACCAATCCTTGCTCGAGACACGTGAGATTATGCCCCAGCTTAACATCTCAGTGAAGGTGTGGAAAATCACATCAGGCAGGTCATTGCCTTCCATCTATAAATTTCCTTTGTGCCAGAGTTTCTCATTAGTACAGTTCTGTGGACAAGACGTCCTTGCCACTCCAGTTAATAGTGTACGTGAGTCCGTGGGGGGTTGTATCCACGTACTAATTTGGTTTGTCTTTTCTTTTATACAGACCGAAACCAAATTCTTTTTGGTGGGGAGGTGTTATGGACCCGATCCCAGCGTCCGAGCACGGAGCAGTGACGACCGCGCCAACTGTGGGTCAGCTACCGAAACCCCCTCCAAATGGACAGTGCCATCTAGTGAGGACAGGATATACCGGCCGCAGGGGCTGGATCAGCTCGTGACATAGCCGCTGCTGACCTCTGGTGAGGTGACGCTTAGACAGCAACGCCATCTATGGAGCGGATAGGTGGACGTTTGTGTCTAAGCCTGTGAGTGAGGTGCTCTAGAGTGTCATCAGTACTAATGACGTGTCTGATTACAGAGTCGACCTGGGACTGCTGAATCGGACAGTGGATCAGTCTACCCAAGGCAGCCAAAGTATTTCCACGAGTTTGCTGCAGAAGCTGTGAGTCACCCCCCCCCCCCCCCGGATGAACACTGTTGTGTTAGCCTGCCTGTGACGTGGCAGTTGAGGAATTGTCGTACCCGGGGCTGACTGGTGGAGAAGACTAGCCACTGGGGTGTTGTGGTGAGGAGAGTGATCTGTGGAATCACACGAGGCTCCTGCCTAGGGCTCGCAACCCTAGTACCGGTCGTGGAGTGGCCTACGCAGCAGAGCTGATTGGAACCTGCCAGCTACAGGTTGGATTTGTGGTTGAAGGCCTCCACGACGGCGCTCCCAGTGGGACTGTGATTTGGCTGGCCTGTGGTCAGGGTAGACTCGTTTAAGGGAATCTAAGGATTCATCGTAAGGCCACAAGAGAACCAGGGCTAAGCATCGTTGAGCACCGTGAAACCTCCTGAGTCTTCGGAAGAAGAAGTCATTGTACATAAGTGTAGTCATAGTAACCGCGTGTGACGGTTTATATATTTATTTATGGTGGCGGTGTAATAATATATTTAAGTTTAAGTGCAGTTTTATCCCTTCCCCTTTAATTTACTTGCGTTACGGAACACACCCCTTGAAAGCCACTACTAGCTTGGGGCCGGATACCCAAACTCTACTAACATCAGAAAAAGAACCCAGTTGCGACCCAATAGGGCCGTAACACCGCCCTACCAGTCACCTGGACGTGCCACTGACAGCTGTCTCTCAGCTGCTTCCCTAGCCTGGCAGGGCTATGAGACAACTCTTACCGGGAATTTCCACCGGTACTCATCACACTGTACACAATGATAATTGTACTCACGTCTAACCTCCTCATTTCACTCATTTCTCAGGTCACTACCTCTCGGGCTGTCAACACTTAGCTTGCTCCTCGTGCGTCGACAAGATGTGGCCCTAGGCTGTCCTGGGAATGTGGCCAAGTGGCCCAAGGGGGTGGCCAAGGCATGTGGCCACCGTGTGGCCCACAGCGCCCCTCCCTAGCTGAGAGGGGGGGGGGGGGTAGCCGGCGCGCGGGTAGCCTGGGGTAGCCGGCGCGTGGCCAGGCGGGGTGGCCGGGCCAGGCAGCGGGTGGCCGGGGTGACCTGGGGGTGGCCCCCGGGCATACACACGTGGAGGGGAAATCACCAACAACCCCATCAAACCATAGCCTGCCTTGCTCTACACTGGGGTGACAATGGCCGGCGGCGTCCCTGCACTAACTCCGCCTGGCGGAATTCAAAGTCCAACAGGGGCCTGTAATCTCACCACAATTACACTAGGAGGCTCTGTCCGTATTCCGCCAATTGTCCATCAACACTAGACAGGCTATTCAAACCACCTGTTACACCATGAGGCTCTGCCAGCTGTCTCATGAGTGCCCACTGTCTCTGAGGCTATTTTACTGGTCCTTCCGTAACTCATCGGCCCCAAATTTCACGAAAATTGGGCCTAGACACAACCCGGGATGGCAGGAGTGCCTTCCCTGCTGGACAACACGGTAACGTCCGCGAATAACGGGGGTGGAGGGGGGGGGGAGACTCCCCCCCTCCACCCAGATACGTCCTCGTCCACCTGCTACCCAGCTCCAACTGACGATTTCGCAGGCTAAGGAAACTCAAAATGCCCATACCTCCTCCCCTACTTTGTCTTGACCAATCAGCAGGAAGCCGGCACTGTTCCCTTGTGCCGCTTCCAATCACAGCCGTTCGCGCCAAAACACAGCTCGGAGCAGACATGCCTACCCCAATCACAGGCCTCACTCACCCTCAGGCGTCCCGTGACGTCACAAGGAGGGGTAGGCCTAAAGACAAGGGGCGCACTGTCTCACATGGTGTGGGGGGGGGGGGGGCAACGGTACCCCACTTTCCCCCCCCCCCACCTCTAACTGTTTGAGAGTGAAGTACCTCACATACCACTTCACTCTCACCTCACATCCTATTTCACAGAAACAGGAAAATTTCTGTAATTCTCTCTACAGAGCAATCACAGTCCTCTAACCCGTCCCAAACGACAGTCCTTAACATAAGCTTTCATTCAACACCCCACAAGTGTATGTTGTTTGAAAGCTTCAGTTTCTAGAGTCCCTAGAGCGACTAGCCTAATCTAGAAACTAGGAAAACTAGCTGAGGGAATCTAGATTCCTTCACATAGGTGATCAATATAAATCAAAGTAAATTTGATTTATATTGGTCATCTATTGGAATTAATTATTCTAGTTCATTTTTATTTTCTTAAGTTCATACAACTTTTTTAGGATCTTAACTAAGCTTTTTTTTTAGTAAATTATCATTAAGTTTATATTACTTTAGGACTTTTATTCAACTTATTTTTTTTTTGTAATCTAGGTTGCCTAGCCTCTCCACCCTTGCTCCATTGTTCTCTTGGCTATGCCTGTGTCTCCTAGTGCAAATTATTTTCAGTGTACCTGGAAGTACCTTAAAGCAATCTATCTCATTTTTTGTATAGTTTTGTATATTTTTATTATATCTAGATCTTCTTTATAATTGCCTTTTTCCATCAAACAGCCCTCTTATGCAAACTAGTATAAACCCAGAACTAAACCTCTTAACTAGTATCTATGACAATCATCACTTTAATGATCAAAATTGCAGGTATTATACAGCACATTTTTTTAGATATACAAGAGTTGTTACATTCTTGTACAGCCACTAGTACGCGTAGCGTTTCGGGCAGGTCCCTGCATGGAATACAATCCTCGCCGCGAAGAATCGTTTTTACAACCAAGTACCCATTTTAATGTTGAGTTAAACAGAGGCTACAGTTAAGGATTTGCGCCCAGTAAATCCTCTCCGGCCAGGATACGAATCGACGACAAAGCGCTCGCGGAACGCCAGGCGAATGTCTTACCACTACACCACGGAGACATGATGTAAACAATGTATTAACACATAATCACAATGTTTCTGTAAATAACTTGAATGTAAGATATCTAAGCAAACACCTTTATGATATTAGTATCATAATTCAAACAGTTGACAACAAATTCTCTTTTGTTGTGCTTACTGAAACGTGGTTAAAAGAGGATACTACTCAACTCTTCAACTTACCAAACTACTCAGCAATTCACAACTGTCGACCTATTCAAAGAGATGGTGGTACTGCTCTTTACTACCACCAAGAATTGACTTGCTTAACGGTAATTAAAACTAGAGACTCCTGTGGAGAGTATATCTTTGCCTGTTTCAGAGTCAAGGGCGGCGAGGCTGTCCTGAATGTGGTTACCTTACCTTGAGGTTACCTTGAGGTGCTTCCGGGGCTTAGCGTCCCCACGGCCCGGTCGTCGACCAGGCCTCCTGGTTGCTGGACTGATTAGCCAGGCTGTTGGACGCGGCTGCTCGCAGCCTGACGTATGAGTCACAGCCTGGTTGATCAGGTATCTTTTGGAGGTGCTTATCCAGTTCTCTCTTGAACACTGTGAGGGGATTGCCAGTTATGCCCCTTATGTGTAGCGGAAGCGTGTTGAACAGTCTCGGGCCTCTGATGTTGATAGAGTTCTCTCTCAGAGTACCTGTTGCACCTCTGCTTTTCAACGGGGGTATTCTGCACATCCTGCCATGTCTTCTGGTCTCATGTGATGTTATTTCTGTGTGCAGGTTTGGGACCAGCCCCTCTAATATTTTCCACGTGTAAATTATTATGTATCTCTCCCGCCTGCGCTCAAGGGAGTACAGATTTAGGCTCTTTAGTCGGTCCCAATAGTTTAGATGTTTTACTGAGTGGATTCTAGCAGTAAAGGATCTCTGCATGCTCACCAGGTCAGCAATTTCTCCAGCTTTGAAAGGGGCTGTCATTGTGCAGCAGTACTCCACTCTAGAGAGCACAAGCGTTTTGAAAAGTGTCATCATCGGTATAGCATCTCTAGTGTGAAAAGTTCTTGTTATCCAACCTGTCATTTTTCTTGCAGTTGTGACGGCTACTTTATTGTGTTCTTTAAAGGTAAGGTCTTCCGACATGAGTACACCCAGATCCTTTACATTGCCTTTTCGTTCTATGTTATGATTTCCTGAGTTTTGTACGTGGTTTCCGTTTTTATATTTTCATTTTTTCTATAGCGCATGAGCTGGAACTTATCTTCGTTAAACACCATATTATTTTCTGTAGCCCATAGAAAGACCTGATCTACATCTGACTGGAGGTTTGCCGTGTCCTCTATGTTGCCTACTTTCATGAAGATCCTAGTGTCATCTGCAAAGGATGATACAGTGCTATAGGTTGTGTTCTTGTCTATGTCCGATATGAGGATGAGAAAAAGTACTGGAGCAAGCACAGTACCCTGGGGGACTGACCTCTTCACGGTTGATGGGCTGGATTTTATTTTGTTGACTATTACACATTGGGTTCTGTTGGTCAGGAAATTGTAGATCCATCTGCCTATTTTTCCGGTAATTCCTTTTGAACGCATTTTATGTGCAATAACGCCATGGTCACATTTATCAAAAGCTTTTGCGAAATCTGTGTAAATTACATCAGCGTTTTGTTTGTCTTCCATAGCATCTAATGCCATATCATAGTGGTCCAGCAACTGCGACAGGCAAGAGCGCCCTGTTCTGAAACCATGTTGTCCGGGGTTATGGAGATGCTGTGATTCCATGTATTTTGTGATCTTACTTCTTAGCACTCTCTTAAAATTTTTTATAATGTGCGATGTTAGTGCTATTGGTCTGTAATTTTTTGCCTCTGCCTTATTTCCTCCTTTATGAAGTGGTGCTATCTCTGCTGTTTTAAGTATATCAGGAATAACGCCAGTATCTAGGCTTTGTCTCCACAGAATGTGTGGGGGGCCTGCGATAGTGTCTTTTTTTACAGTTCTTGATGAATATGGAGTTCCAAGAATCCGGGCCTGGTGCAGAGTGCATAGGCATGCTGTTTAAAGCTTCTTCAAAATCCAGTGAGGACAGGGTGACGTCTGATATATGATTTGATGTTGGTATCATATCCATGAAAAATTCATTTGGGTTATTAATCTTTAGTGCTTTTAATGGCTCACTGAAAACAGAGTCGTACTGCTTCCTCAGTAGCTTGCTCATTTCTTTGTTGTCATCGGTGAAAGTTCCATCTCCCTTTTGCAGTGGCCCGATACTAGATTTGTTTTTTATCTTGATTTTGCATAGGAGAAAAAATATTTCGGATTTCTCTCTATTTCACTGATGGCCTTTTGCTCTCTCTGCCTCTCCTGGGTTTTGTATGATTCTTGTAGCTTGCGTTCAATTGTTTCTATTTCTCTGCCTAACCTTCTTCGCCGTTCTTGAGATAGGGTGCGACTCTCAAGTTGTTCCGCGATTCGTTTTCTTCGCCTATATAGGGAACGACGTTCCCGTTCCAATCTGCATCTCTTCATCTTTTTTCTTAGGGGTATGCGGTTTGAACATATTTCTAGTGCTACTGAGCTTATTTTTTCCAGGCACTGGTTCAGGTTTGCATTTTCTTGCTGTTCTTCCCAGTTTATTTCTGTGAAGTCCTGGTTTATTTGCTCCCAGTTTATCTGTTTATTATTGAAGTTGAATTTGCTGAAATCTCCTCCACCGGGAATCTGGACTGGTTTGGAGCAGGAATATGGTAGGAGCAGTCTACAGAATTCCTAACACTGATGTGACTGAATTCAACTCTAATTCAACTTCAATTCAACTCAGAAACCTAATACTAGGTAACAGACTGAACTAAAACCACCTAATTATTTCTGGGGAGTTTAATGTTGACCTCTGCGAGCCTGAAAACCCTCCTGCTGCTAGTTTCCTCAACTGTGTGAATTCCTGCTTCCTCATACCCTTAATCACTAGACCTACTAGAATCACTGATAGTACTGCCTCTGCTCTTGATCACATCTGGACTAACATAACCTCTCAGGGATAATCTTCTTCAGGGATAATCATTGATAGCACCACAGACCATTACACATCATTTCTCCTAACCACCATTAATAAACCACCTCTAGAAACAAGGCAGTTAAGCTTTAGGCTGCACAATGAAACTTCTATAACAAAATTTATTGCTGCTGTTGCTAATATGAACTGGGAGTCCGAATTAGGTCACATGGGGAACATCAACCTAGCAGTGCGAACATTATGTGCAACAAATGCAAATGCAATGCAGTGCAACAATCCTCAAATCAAATAAATCTAAGAATAAACAATATCCAAATATGTAACAAAGTAGATGGCAAATTCCTAGGCGTTCTCATTGACCCAAAGCTGAATTTCCAGGGACACATTCTAAATATATAAAAAAAAAAGTTTCAAAAACTGTTGGCATTCTTTCTAAGATCAGATATTATGTACCTCACCCTGCCCTGGTGACACTCTATTACTCTCTCATCTATCCTTATCTCAACTATGGTATTTGTCCTTGGGGTTCTACTACCCAAAATCATTTACGTCCTCTAATTACTCAACACAAAGCTGCTGTTAGCACAATATCCAACTCTGGCCCCAGACATCACTCGGTACCCTTACTCAAATCTCTGAATATGTTAGATATTAAGTCACTGCACATCCTCTCATGTGTATTATATACATATAAAATGCTGAACTGTAATGTCAATCCTGACCTTAAAAGCTTCATTGAAGGTTGTAACAGAACCCATGAGCACCACATCAGAAACAAATACCTTTTTGATATTCCAAGAGTACGACTTAATCAAACTAGAAATGCTCTACAAATCAAGGGATCCAGAATGTGGAATGACCTTCCCAATCATGTTAAAGACTGTACTTCTCTCAACCAGTTTAAGATAAAAACTAAGCACTACCTAATGTTCAGAACTACCTTGCAGGTAACTATCCACAGTGTCTGTACCTAACCCCCTCTAACTCCACTGATGGTAATGAGATAATCCTTTCCCTTAAAACAAAGTCAAGTGCCCTTGCTGAGATACCAACTCTAATTTAGAAAAAGGCCTCCAGATTTTTATCTCATGCCATTACATTGCTCAACAACAAGTTACTTGAACTCCAAATCTTTCCAGATATTCTAAAACAAAAAGCGAGAGTAACCCCAGTCCATAAATGTGGCGAATTCACTGTTGTCAACAATTTCAGACCTATATCAATTCTGCCAAACTTGTCAAAAATATTTGAGAAACTGATCTACAAGCAGCTTTACTCTTTTCTAGCCAAACACAATATGCTTAGCTCTTGCCAATATGGCATCAGAACCAAAAAAAAAAAAAACACTAACGAAGCACTGATTAGTATGATTAACTTGATACATGCAACTCTTGATAAAAATGAGTTCCCTGATGGTTTATTTGTTGACCTACTTAAGGCTTTTGACACTGTCAACCACCAAAACCTTCTTAAATTACATCATTATGGAGTTAGAGGTCACTCTCTGCAAAACCTTAAGTCTATCCTTACTGACAGGTTTCAGTATGTTTCTGTGAATAATTCTATTTCTCCTACACTACCCATCAACACTGGTGTTCCACAGGGCAGCATTCTTGGTCCTCTCCTCTTTCTCATCTACATTAATGACCTTCTAAATGCCTCCCAACACCTCAAACCAATCTTATTTGCTGATGACACAAACTTTATTTTCTCCAGACCTGACTCTCTTGCCCTAAATGTTACAGTGAATGCTGAACATAATAAAGTTCATCTTTGGCTAATTGCTAATAAACTCACCTCTAACACTGACTAAACTTTCTTTATTTTATTTTGTAATATTATAGACTGTGGGTTGGTTGGTGTTGTCGTCGTTGATCCTTCTCTACGGACAACCCAACCCACAACTCGGTAGAGTGCTTATACTAGGAGATCACCCTTGACGCTTCTGGCTCTTGGAGAGGGGCTCAACGTCACACGTTTAGGTGATGCGGCTCCAACACTTAGCCTCGTTGTTACGTGCACACACCCACTCGAGCCGCTGTGACTCCCCACTCTCTCCTTAGGTGATATGATCTCCTCAATCCCCTTTTTGACTTATTAGTATTACCTTTTACCCTGTCCACGGCAGTGGTTCTTGGTTCTTTCTCTCTCTCTCTCCTTCTTTACTACCTCCTGGGAAGCCTCACTAGGACAAGGGCAAACACCTGCAAATTGGGATACATATACTGGACAAAGCACATACACGATACATACACACATATAATAATAATGAATCCTATACTCTATAATATCACAATCAGGTTGCACTCCAACACCATCATAACTCTATCATCAGCTTATCAAGTGGTATCCTATCATCTGATTCACCACCTGATACTATCAACCTCCTCAAGTTGATCAAGCCTACATACACTGTTGCACCATCAGCAAGATAATATATATATATAGAAAATCAGCATTTGAATGCAATAACATATATCAGTATAAATGTTCATTGATACACAACAATGATCAATCGATCACTGTCAGTCCTGGAACGCATACATCTGTAGGTAATCCAGCCTACGACTGTAACTCTAAACTTCAGTATAAAACACTCCTTGACATAAGAATGCAAACAGTCACTCACCTCTCACTGCGCCTTGCACGCTAATGACAACCAAACACTATCAACTCCCTATAAGTAATCCACCAGAACTTCCCTTCCACCTCTGGAAGTTCACTACCCTAATATCTTTAGGTTCTTCCGGGCTTCACTACCAGGATCCTCTGCAGCTCCTCCAGGCTGCTATCATGAAGTTTCCTTGAGCAACTACGGTGCTTCACCCTTCTGCTAGGGTCCTCCACAGCTCTCTTGGCTGCTACACCAGGAAGTTTCCTCGAGCAACTATGGTGCTTCTCCACCTCTACAGAAGCATGTGACACTCCTCTTCACTGCTTCTTCTCCTCATAGCTCGAGGTCCTCTGCTCCACTACCTTGGAGTCTCATCAATTACTTCATCTAGGCTGGCTTCGAAGTTCTCAGCAACTTCTTCCCCAAAGAACAAACCTGCAACCCATCGACACTCCAATAAAATTGTTTCCCCTTTAACACATAAACAAAAATAATCACACAATATGTTTGTCTCCAACCTCTATCTGTTCTCTACATACAGTGAGAGTGGACTCCCCCGTTTTGGGCGGGTCCATACTCCACCTCGCCTGGCGGCGGTCCTCACTCGCTGGGAGGGTCTTCCTCCGTCAGGAGCCAGGCTCCCTCAGTCGCCCGTCAGCGCTCAGAGGGGACGGACGTCGCTCCGTGCTCCTCCCTCTTCACTCTCCTATTTCAGGCTTTCTGCCTTATTAAAACATGTCTAACTTATAAATAAACATCGCTACTGTCGCTGGGCACACGACCAACTACAAGCAATCACTATGAACTGGCGTATATCGTGCTTACCACAGATTAACTGATCGAGGGCGCTTTCCCTCTGACGGCGTCTGGTCAGGGCGCTCCACACAGCCCACGAAAATGCCTCTGAGTAGCTTATTAAACTCTGCTCGTCGACCAGGACTTGAGACCACAACGTTCCCAGCTCGGTTCCACAGCTGGCACGTCTACACACTTCTCTTCTCTTCGAGATATATCACTAGGGGTTCCCTTCTGACGGGAGCTCACGGAGCGCAGCTTTCCCCTGCGATGTCTGGCACTCAAGTGAGATCAAGGTCCTCCGGAAGCGAGCCTCACGCCTCCAGCAAAATGTCCACATCTCCTAGCCAGTCATTTATCTGTTTTCTTCTTCATTGCCCATAATCTCAAACTGTTATACATATCCAAGCAACTATTTTACATATGGGTTATTACCTCAATATTTGCTAGACCTTCTAATCAGGTCAGGCTTGCTGAATAACTCTCAAGGAGGGAGACTCGTTTCTCCTGCAGGCTGAGATCATAACAGTAATAAATCCTCAAATCAAATTAATCTAAGAATAAACAATATCCAGAACAGTAACAAAGTAGATGGGAAATTCCTTGGTGTTCTCATGGATAACAAGCTGAATTTCCAGGGGACACATTCTAAATATAGCAAAAAAAGTTTCTAAAATTGTTGGCATTCTTTCTAAGATCAGATATTATGTACCTCGCCCTGCCCTGTTAACCCTTTGTTACTCTCATATTTATCCATATCTCAATTATGGTATTTGTGCTTGGGGCTCTACTACCAAAATCATTTACATAATCTAATTATTCAACACAAAGCTGCTATTAGAGCAATATCTAACTCTGGCCCAGACAGCACTTGGTACCTTACTTAAATCTCTGAATATGTTAGATATTAAGTCACTGCACATCCTCTCGTGTGTATTATATACATATAAAATGCTGAACTGTAATGTCAATCCTGACCTTAAAAGCTTCATTGAAGGTTGTAACAGAACCCATGAGCACCACATCAGAAACAAATACCTTTTTGATATTCCAAGAGTACGACTTAATCAAACTAGAAATGCTCTACAAATCAAGGGATCCAGAATGTGGAATGACCTTCCCAATCATGTTAAAGACTGTACTTCTCTCAACCAGTTTAAGATAAAAACTAAGCACTACCTAATGTTCAGAACTACCTTGCAGGTAACTATCCACAGTGTCTGTACCTAACCCCCTCTAACTCCACTGATGGTAATGAGATAATCCTTTCCCTTAAAACAAAGTCAAGTGCCCTTGCTGAGATACCAACTCTAATTAGAAAAAGGCCTCCAGATTTTTATCTCATGCCATTACATTGCTCAACAACAAGTCACTTGAACTCCAAATCTTTCCAGATATTCTAAAACAAAAAGCGAGAGTAACTCCAGTCCATAAATGTGGTGAATTCACTGTTGTCAACAATTTCAGACCTATATCAATTCTGCCAAACTTGTCAAAAATATTTGAAAAACACTACAAGCAGCTTTTTTCTTTTCTAGCCGAACACAATATACTTAGCTCTTGCCAATATGGCTTCAGAACCAAAAAAAAAAAAAAAACTAACGAAGCACTGATTAGTATGATTAACTTGATACATGCAACTCTTGATAAAAATGAGTTCCCTGTTGGTTTATTTGTTGACCTACTTAAGGCTTTTGACACTGTCAACCACCAAAACCTTCTTCTTAAATTACATCATTATGGAGTCAGAGGTCACTCTCTGCAAAACCTTAAGTCTATCCTTACTGACAGGTTTCAGTATGTTTCTGTGAATAATTCAATTTCTCCTACACTACCCATCAACACTGGTGTTCCACAGGGCAGCATACTTCGCCCTCTCCTCTTTCTCATCTACATTAATGACCTTCCAAATGCCTCTCAACCCCTCAAACCAATCTTATTTTCTGATGACACAACTTTTATTTTCTCCAGACCTGACTCTCTTGCCCTAAATGTCACAGTGAATGCTGAACATAATAAAGTTCATCTTTGGCTAATTGCTAATAAACTCACCCTTAACATTGACAAAACTTTCTATATTTTATTTGGTAATAAATCCTCAAATCAAATTAATCTAAGAATAAACAATATTCAGATCAGTAACAAAATAGATGGCAAATTCCTTGGTGTTCTCATTGACCACAAGCTGAATTTCCAGGGGACACATTCTAAATATAGCAAAAAAAGTTTCTAAAATTGTTGGCATTCTTTCTAAGATCAGATATTATGTACCTCGCCCTGCCCTGGTAACCCTCTGTTACTCTCTCATCTATCCTTATCTCAACTATGGTATTTGTGCTTGGGGTTCTACTACCCAAAATCATTTACATCATCTAATTATTCAACACAAAGCTGCTATTAGAACAATATCTAACTCTGGCCCCAGACAGCACTTGGTAACCTTACTTAAATTTCTGAATATGTTAGATATTAAGTCACTGCACATCCTCTCATGTGTATTATATATATTTATAACTCTGAACTGTAATGTCAATCCTGACCTTCAACGCTTCCTAGAAGGTTGTAACAGAACCCATGAGCACCACACCAGAAACAAATACCTATTTGATATTCCAAGAGTTAGACTTAATCAAACTAATAATGCTCTACATATCAAGGGACCCAGAATGTGGAATGACCTTCCCAGTCATGTCAAAGGCTGTACCTCTCTCAACCAGTTTAATAGAAAAACTAAGTACTACCTAATGAACTCCATATAACCTACCTTACCCCCTAAATGTCAACCCAAGTCTTACTATTTTAAACAATGCTGTTTGTTTCTACAATTGCTGATTTCTGCCATGTCCCCCTCCCTTTTTTTAACACAGTTTATACTTTAATCTCAATTAGTATTAAGTTTTAGTCTAAGTGTCTTTTTCCCTCCCCCCACACCTTGCCCGAAATGCTAAGCGTATTAGTGGCTTTAGGTATTGTATGTACTAGCTCTATCTATAAATCCAACATTGTCTGTAACTCTTTATCAATGTAAAGAGTTACATAGTCCGTGCTGTCCGCTCGGCCGGTTGGCCGAGCGGACAGCACGCTGGTCTTGGGATCCTGTGGTCCTGGGTTCGATCCCAGGCGCCGGCGAGAAACAATGGGCAGAGTTTCTTTCACCCTATGCCCCCTGTTACCTGGCAGTAAAATAGGTACCTGGGTGTTAGTCACCTGTCACGGGCTCCTTCCTGGGGGTGGAGGCCTGGTCGAGGACCGGGCCATGGGGACACTAAAGCCCCGAAATCATCTCAAGATGTATGTACTTTTATCTGAATAAAAATTTGAATTTGACCTAGGGGCTTTAATCAACCTACGAGCTTCAATCTCGGCCTACGAGCCTTACTCTCGGCCTACGTGCCTTATTCCTGGCCTACGGCTTTATTTCAAGCCTACATGCTTTATTTATTTATTTATTTTTTTATTTATTTATTTATTTATGTATACACAAGAAGGTACATTGGGATTGTGAGGATACATAATATGGTAATTACAATCTTGTAAAGCCACTATTACGCTCAGCGTTTCGGGCAGGTCCTTAATCTAAGAAAATTTTAAGTAGGTAAATACTTGCAAAATTTATAAAAAATGATAACAGTTACAAGGAAAAAAACAAAAGATGAGATAAAATTGTAGGTATATTAAAGCACATTGGTAGCTCAGATTGATTGCAATGACAGCTTGAATGATAGTTGACAAAAATTGGTAGGCACAATACAGCATATGGCTAGCACATAAAAGAAGACAGCAATGAACACAATGATAAGGTTGTTTGGGTTAAGTACATAAAGATTGGGAGATTGGGTAACACTAGATACAGAGCAAATTTAAAGCTCAGTGTAGGAAACTAAGAAGATGAAATTAGGTACTTTTTGGTTTTGCTTTTAAATAAGGCAAAAGTTTGACAGCTTTTGAATTCACTAGGGAGTGAGTTCCATAGACTAGGTCCCTTAATTTGCATAGAGTGTTTACACAGATTAAGTTTGACTCTGGGGATATCAAAGAGATATTTATTTCTGGTGTGGTGATAATGGGTCCTATTACATCTGTCCAGGGAGAGTTTCAGAGCAGGATTTGCATTTAAGAATAGGGTTTTGTAAATGTAGTTGACACAAGAGAATGTGTGGAGGGAGTTAATATTTAGCAAGTTTAGGGATTTAAACAAGGGAGCTGAGTGTTGTCTGAAAGCAGAGTTTGTTATTATTCTGATAGCAGATTTTTGCTGGGTGATGATGGGCTTAAGGTGGTTGGCAGTGGTATACCCCGATGCACAGATACCATAATTAAGATAGGGATAGATTAGTGCATAATATAGTGAGAGGAGAACAGAGTTAGGAACATAATATCTTATTTTAGAGAGTATACCAACTGAGACTTTCTTAGTTATATCTTAGAGACTTTCTTAGTTATGTGTTGAATGTGGGTGCTGAAGTTGAGTCTCTTGTCTAGGAATAGGCCAAGAAACTTGGCATCATTTTTATTACTGATGTTAATGTTGTCTATCTGTAGCTGAATTGCATTTGATGATTTGCTTCAAAATAAGATGTAGTAAGTCTTTTCTATGTTTAATGTCAGTTTGTCAGTAGACATCCATAAGTGGACTTTTTTTAATTCACTATTCACAACATTATTTAGTGTTTGTGGGTTGGGGTCTGAACATATAAAGGTAGTATCGTCAGCAAACAATATAGGTTTAAGAATATTAGAGACATTATTCAGATCATTTATATATATAAGAAATAGAAGAGGTCCTAAGATACTGCCCTGTGGCACTCCAACGGTAATTGGTAGAGTGGAAGAAGTTGTATCATTGATGGTTACACAATGGTGTCTGTCACCAAGATAGGATCGGATGTAGTCAAGGGCAAGGCCTTGGATTCCATAATGCTGGAGTTTAAGTAAGAGGTAGTTGTGATTAACAGTATCAAAGGCTTTTCTTAGGTCAATGAAGAGTCCAATCGGAAACTCATTTTTGTCAAGGGCTGAGTAGATTACGTCAAGGAGACTAATGATTGCATCATTGGTGCTCTTTTGGGACTGGAAGCCAAACTGGCAGGGGCTGAGTATGTCGAATTTTACGAGGTAGGAATAGAGCTGTTTGTAAATAATTTTTTCAAATATTTTTGATAGAATGGGTAGATTTGATATTGGTCTATAATTGTCTTTATTCATCGGGCTACGTCCCCTTTTTTCAATTGACCTACGAGCTTCACTTTCGGCCTACGAGCCTTACTCTCGGCCTACGTACTTTATTCCCAGCCTACGAGCTTTACTTCTAACCTACGAGCTTCTTTGTCTGCCTACGTGCATTCTCTGCCTATGTGCTTTATTCGGCCTACGTGCCAGACTCCCTTGGCTTGGGTGCTTTATTCAACGAACTACAAGCTTATTCATTTCCCTACATGGTTTTCATCATTAGCCTACGTGACATATTTACACGGATTCCGTGCCCCTTACTACACCCAGGCTACGTCGTTCTACGAAACGGCAGGTGACGGCGTAAAACTCAGCTGGTCACATGTAACAGTGCAAGGATTTTGCACTCTTTCATGTATAATTGTGAATTATAATTGTGGGTGGGTGTGTGAGTGTGTATGTGTGTGTGCGTGTTAGTGTGGTGCGAGATGGTACGAGGGAGATGTTGACTAGCTTCAATCCGCTGACACGGCAGTACTCAACAAGGAGGGCCTTGTGTACTGCAGGATCAGCCTGGGTCCTATAAGGGTTAGTTTTGCTTCTCAGTCCTTATTTAGGCATGAGGAAGAATACGTACACAGCTTCCCCATGTTGGGGGTGGCTGGTAGATTCAGTTAGCGACCGCCTTGCACAGAGAGGTGACCAGCCAGTGTTCCCACCCTGGTGGATGCCAGTCACCCTCAGGGTGTATCCGTCTGAGTTGTGAGGTAAGAGTGTCAGTAATGCATTGTCTTGATTGGGTGTCTTAGTGGTGACGAGCTGAACCATTTAGCCAAGTATGGTGTGGGCGTGTATGGAGTGGATGATCCCTCCCCATTTCAATTTGGTCAATATTGTGTTAAATAATAGGATGTCAAAATGTTAAATATAAATTCCTGGGAATTGAAATAATTTGAAATAATTTGATTCAATAAATGTCTATGTGTAGAAGAACAAGCTTGACTTTTGTTTAGTCCTCTTTTTGGAATCAATGTCCCCTCAAGTAAGGGTTAAGCCTAGAAATAACTAGATGAACAGGTGAGAGATAACTAAATTAAACAGTGTTCCTGTCGCATTGTTTAAATAAGTGAAATTTATATTTAGTTTCAATGACAGGTGGTGGCAGCTTTCATCAGAACATCAGTATAGTATAACATCATAGATAGTATAACAGTCAGGCTACACTCCCCTACTCTATTATTTCTCCTCCTACGTCACTTTACTCCCTCTCTATTATTTCTCCTCCTACGTCACTCTACTCCCTCTCCTTCCATCTCTCCCTCCTGCCTCCCCTCTTCCCATTCGCTCCCCGTTTTCTATTCCCACTCGCCTCTCTCTGCCCTAGTTCCCCCCTCAACCTAATCCATGTCTGTCCCCTCTCTTCTCTTACCTCCTCTCTTCCTTACTTTGCTTTACTTTCTCACCTTTTTCCACGCAGAGTAGATTGTGGAGCTGGGAGACGTGGCGGCGCCCGCTGGCCTAAGCTTGCCCACGCCTGAATCAACGATTCTGGCAGCTAAGATAATTTATTACTCTTCATCTCACTGAAGTTTTACTAGAATTTGATAGTTACCTTACATTGTTACAGTATAGTTATTCTGCAATATATTATGCAATATATTCATATATTCATGCAATATATTATGCAATATATTCTCCTTTCTACCAGCTGAATTCTCCTATGGCCACACAACAACCCACAATGACTATCCCAGACGTTCAGCAGTTGACCTTCCACGTCAAATGTCCGGCTTTTTCTACAGTATAGTTATTCTACAATATATTAATCTCATTTTTCACTGAGGAACTTCATTCTGGTCCTTAATTTGCCTCCGGGTATCAGCAGTATCTCTATGCTGGTGTTTCTCTCATTAGACAACTGTAATATTATGCATTTTTATGTACACCACAACCCTAATAAATTATATTATTATTATCATAATTATTATTATTGTAATGATTAGTTATTATAATAATTTCTTAATTTATTATTAATTTTTTTTTCAGCGTCTAATATTAAAACCACTTTTAAAGGCATGCAGTGTTAGTGTTCACCAATCTTAAGGCTACATTCCTTCTCCTGCAGTTAGGCTGCGATCAAAAATGTTCTCAGACTTATTAGGCTTGATGGCTGGGGCGATTACTTTAGCCTCTTAAATTTATTAAGACAAATTTCCGGAATTGCTTCTCGCAATTTATAGCATTCATTCAGGAACTTCATCCATGTAATTTAATGCCGTCATTAATGGGGCCATTAACGCTTCGCTTTCGGCTACTGCAAATTTAACGATGCCTTTTAATTTATTGTCTTAATATTTTGTTAATAGATGTGTATGGAACTACCTTACATCTTTAACTCCAAGTTGTTCACTATTTATCATGGTTAAGCTGAGGGGGGGCTCAATGCTTGTTCCCTGGTGAGATTCATTATTGTTTTAACAGCAGTACCATTACTAGGCATGTAAGTTAACCCCCCCCCCCACTAGCAGTGGCGTTATTCCTGACCTTTCACCCTTAATTTTCTTGTATTAAACTAACATCCTCTCCACCAATGTTTTCGCGTTTTCTAAGCGTGCTAAAAACGACATTTCATTGTTTTAGGCAAATTTTAAATTACGTTTAATATACGTGTTTTGAGAATTTGTAAAGACGAGTATAAAACGGGAGGTCATAACGTTTAGTAAAACGTGTTTTAAAAATTATGATATAAAGTTTTAGAGCAAAGGTTTTTAAAATGTTAATTCTAATTATTAATTATTGGATTTATTAGGTATAATTATCTTTATTGCATTTAGAAAGACAGACAGAGAGAGAGAGAAAGCGAGAGAGAGAGAGAAGAGAGAGGAAAGAGAGAGAAGGGAGAAAGAGAGAGAGAGAGAGAGAAAGCGAGAGAGAGAGAGAGGAGAGAGAAGGAAGAGAGAGAGGAGAAAGAGAGAGAAGAAGAGTGAGAAGATGAGAGAGAGAAGCAGAAAGATTGAGAAGAAGAGAGAGACAGAGAGAGAGAGAAGAAGGAGAGAGATATAAGAAGAAGAGAGAGAAGAATGAGAAGAAAAAGAGAGATAGAAGAAGAAAAAGATAGAGACAAGGAGAGGAGAGTGGGGAGAGATTAAGAGATCAAGAGAGAGAGAGAGAGAGAGTTAGAGCGAGAGAGAGAGAGAGAGAGAGAGAGAGAGAGAGAGAGAGAGAGAGAGAGAGAGAGAGAGAGAGAGAGAGAGAGAGAGAGAGAGAGAGAGAGAGAGTTAGAGCGAGAGAGAGAGAGAGAGAGAGAGAGAGAGAGAGAGAGAGAGAGAGAGAGAGAGAGAGAGAGAGAGAGAGAGAGAGAGAGAGAGAGAGAGAGAGTGTGTGTGTGTGTGTGTGTACTCACTTATTTGTACTCACCTATTTGTGCTTGCGGGGGTTAAGCTTTGGCTCTTTGGTCCCGCCTCTCAACTGTCAATCAACTGGTGTACAGATTCCTGAGCCTGCTGGGCTCTGTCATATCTACATTTAAAACTGTGTATGGAGTCAGCCTCCACCACATCACTGCCTACTGCATTCCATCCGTTAACTACTCTGACACTGAAAAAGTTCCTTCTAACGTCTCTGTGGCTCAAGTGGGTACTCAGTTTCCACCTGTGTCCCCTTGTTCGAGTCCCACCAGTGTTGAATAGTTTATCCTTGTTTACCCGGTCGATTCCTCTGAGGATTTTGTAGGTTGTGATCATGTCTCCCCTTACTCTTCTGTCTTCCAGTGTCGTAAGGTGCATTTCCCGCAGCCTTTCCTCGTAACTCATGCCTCTTAGTTCTGGGACTAGTCTAGTGGCATACCTTTGGACTTTTTCCAGCTTCGTCTTGTGCTTGACAAGGTACGGGCTCCATGCTGGGGCCGCATACTCCAGGATTAGTCTTACATATGTGGTGTACAAGATTCTGAATGATTCCTTACACAGGTTCCTGAACGCTGTTCTGATGTTAGCCAGCCTCGCATATGCCGCAGACGTTATTCTTTTTATGTGGGCTTCAGGAGACAGGTTTGGTGTGATATCAACTCCTAGATCTTTCTCTCTGTTCGTTTCATTAAGTACTTCATCTCCTATTCTGTATCCTGTGTTTGGCCTCCTATTTCCACCACCTAGTTTCATTACTTTGCATTTACTCGGGTTGAACTTCAACAGCCATTTGTTGGACCATTCACTCAGTCTGTCTAGGTCATCTTGTAACCTCCTACTATCGTCCTCAGTTTCAATCCTCCTCATAATTTTTGCATCATCGGCAAACATTGAGAGAAACGATTCTATACCCTCTGGAAGATCATTTACATATATCAGAAACAGTATAGGTCCAAGGACTGACCCCTGCGGTACTCCACTCGTAACGTCTCGCCAATCTGAGACCTCACCCCTCACACTGACTCGTTGTCTCCTGTTACTTAGGTACTCCTGTATCCAACGGAGTACCTTCCCTTTCACTCCAGCCTGCATCTCCAGTTTTTTCACTAGCCTCTTGTGTGGCACTGTGTCAAAGGCTTTCTGACAATCCAAAAATATGCAGTCTGCCCACCCTTCTCTTTCTTGCCTTATTTTTGTTGCCTGGTCGTAGAATTCAAGTAACCCTGTGACGCAGGACCTGCCATCCCTGAATCCATGTTGATGCTGTGTTACAAAGTTCTTTCGCTCCAGGTGCTCCACTAGCTTTCTTCGCACAATCTTCTCCATCATCTTGCATGGTATGCAAGTTAGGGACACTGGTCTGTAATTCAGTGCCTCCTGTCTATCCCCTTTCTTGTATATCGGGACTACGTTAGCTGCTTTCCAAATTTCTGGCAGTTTCCCTGTTGCCAGTGATTTGTTATACACCATGGAGAGCGGGAGGCACAGTTCTTCTGCTCCTTCCTTTAGTATCCAAGGGGAGATTCCATCTGGGCCTATAGCCTTTGTCACATCCAATTCTAGTAAACACTTCCTTACTTCCCCGCTGGTAATCTCAAACTCTTCCAGTGGTTCCTGGTTAGCTATTCCCTCTCTTATCTCTGGGATTTCTCCTTGCTCTAAGGTGAAGACCTCTTGGAATTTCTTATTCAGTTCCTCACACACTTCCTTGTCGTTTGTAGTGAATCCTTCTGCCCCTATCCTTAATTTCATAACCTGTTCCTTTACTGTTGTTTTTCTCCTGATGTGGCTATGCAGCAATTTAGGCTGAGTCTTTGCCTTGCTTGCAATGTCATTTTCGTATTGTCTTTCTGCCTCTCTTCTCATCCTAACATATTCATTCGTGGCATTCTGGTATCTTTCTCTGCTCTCCAGTGTCCTGTTATTCCTACAGTTTCTCCATGCCCTTTTCCTTTGCTGCTTAGCTAGCCTACATCTCTGATTAAACCATGGGTTTCTCATCTTCATTTCACTGTTTTCCTTTTGGACTGGGACAAACTTGTTTGCTGCGTCCTTGCATTTTTGTGTGATGTATTCCATCATATCTTGGGCCGTCTTTTCCCTGAGCTCTGTTTCCCATGCTATATCTGTTAGGCATTTTCTTATCTCCTCATAGTTTCCCTTTCGGTATGCTAACCTTTTGGTTTCGGTATCCCTCCTCGAGTTCAATAACCCTTCTTCAATCAGGTACTCAAACACCAATACACTGTGGTCGCTCATTCCTACTGGGTCCTCAAAACTGATTTCTCTTATGTCAGAGTCGTTCAGGGTGAAAACCAGGTCGAGTCTCGCTGGTTCGTCATTTCCTCTCATCCTTGTGGGTTCACTGACATGCTGGGTTAAGAAGTTTCTAGTCGCCACCTCCAGTAGTTTGGCTCTCCACGTATCCTCGCCTCCATGCGGTTTCTTGTTCTCCCAATCAATCCTGCCGTGATTGAAGTCCCCCATGATGAGCAGGTGAGATCTATTTCTACAGGCAGAAGAGGCTGCCCTCTCAATTATAGTGTTAACTGCCATGTTGTTGCTTTCGTACTCTTGACTGGGTCTTCTGTCATTTGGTGGAGGATTATATATTACTGCTACTATTATCCTTGGTCCTCCCATTGTCATGGTGCCTGCTATGTAGTCTCTGAAACCCTCACAGCCCGGGATAGCCATCTCCTTAAAATTCCATTCTTTTCTCATGAGTAGGGCCACTCCTCCTCCTCCCCTACCTTCCCTCTCTTTCCTTATTATTGTGTACTCCTTGGGAAACACGGCATTCGTTATGATTCCAGAGAGTTTTGTTTCAGTGAGTCCAATTACATCTGGGTTCACTTCTTGTGCTCTTTTCCTTAGTTCACTTGCCTTGCTTGTGATCCCATCTATGTTCGAGTACATTGCCCTGAAACTAACTCTCTTCTGCTTCTCCTCTGGGGGGGACCTGTGGGGTCTGGGGTGAGCGGGAGCTGGGAGGATCTGGTATGGGGGAGACTGGTGGAGGAGGAAGGGCTTGGGGGGGTAGGGGGGGAGGGGGAGGGTAGGGGGAGTGGGTGAGGGGGGAGGGGGAGGGTTGGGGGAGTGGGTGAGGGGGGGAGGGTTGGGGGGTGGGTGAGAGGGGGAGGGTTGGGGGGGGGGTGGGGGGATGGGGGAGAAAGGGGGGTTTGGGGGGCGTGGGGGGAAAGGGAAGGCTGAGGTGGTTGAGGAAAAGGGGAGGGTTTTGGGGAGTGGTGGAGAGGGGAAGGCTTAGGTGGGGTGGGGGAGAGTGGGGAGCTTAGGGGGGTGCGGGAGAATGGAGGGCTTGTGGGTGGGAGGGACGGAAGGGCATGTGGGAGAAGGGAGGGCTTGGGGGATGGGGGAGAAGGGAGGTCCTGGGGGGAGGGGGGAGTGGGAGGAGAGGGGTGAGTGGGAGGAGAGGGGTGGGTGGGATGAGGGTGCCTTAGGTGGGTACTTAGTGGGGGGCTGACAGGGGTTGGGGCAGGTAGGGTGTCTGTTGGGTGGAATGAGGGGGTGGTGCCGCACTCCTTATGGCTAATGCACTGTTTGAGGAGGGTTCCCCATTCCCCTCTGGGATTGTAGGGATCGGGGGTGTGGCTCCCTGATTCCTTTCTCTCTCCCTGCGCTCCTTCCTCGCGTCTGCTGCTTGCATTCTCTCTTCCCTTGTCATATCCCTCTGCAAGAATACTCTTTTGAACTTCTCTACACCTACTAGACAGCACTTCCTTTTTAATAGTTCCTCTTTCGCTCCTTGTCTCTCCGCTCCTTTGGTCTGGTCCCTGTTTGCTCTTTAATGCCTGCTACTACTACTGCTCTATTTCTCTCTATCTATGCGTGTGTGTGTGTGTGTGTGTGTGTGTGTGTGTGTGTGTGTGTGTGTGTGTGTGTGTGTGTGTGTGTGTGTGTGTGTGTGTGTGTGTGTGTGTGTGTGAGTGTGAGTGTGAGTGTGAGTGTGAGTGTGAGTGTGAGTGTGAGTGTGTGTGTGTGTGTGTGTGTGTGTGTGTGTGTGTGTGTGTGTGTGTGTGTGTGTGTGTGTGTGTGTGTGTGTGTGTGTGTGTGTGTGTGTGTGTGTGTGTGTGTGTGTGTGAGTGTGTGAGTGAGTGAGTGAGTGAGTGAGTGAGTGAGTGAGAGGTGAGTGTGCGGTGTCGCTGCACACTCACCCACACTGTCGGGCCGCATGTGGGCATAAAAAAAAAAACAGGAGCGTCGGGAGTGAGAAAGTGACAAGTGCCTCTTTTACCTTTTTTCACTACAGCCAGCCCTCTGATGCACAGGAGTATAGACCCAGAACACCAGCAAACACAACACGTTTTCTGACGTTCTTATTTGGTCTCAGAAAGATGACACTGTAACTATTTATATAAAGTTGTCTTTTAAACGTATAAAATACGTTAATGCTAGTCAATTAAATGTGTGTGTGTGTGTGTGTGTGCTTACCTATTTGTGCTTTCGGGGGTTGAGCTTTGGCTCTTTGTGTAACAAACTAGTTGTTGTAGGAATGATCCAGAATGTTCTATCTACGCATGGGAGCGTGGGTAGTGGAACCACGTGTAGGGATCTGAGAGCACGGGAGCATCCCCTGGGGGGATGTTATAAATAATGGTGTGTTGGGCTTCTATGGGGGACTGGTACTATTAAGGGGTAAGGGTAGTTAGAAGACAGAGTATCAAATATGGGAGAGCTAAAAGGCCCGGCCCCCAAAATAAACTATCCACAGTAGTAATCACTTGCTACTAGACCATATATGTTAGTCTAAGGGTTGGTCAAGGCGCTCCCACACAGGGAGAAGGGATACTCTGTAATTCGTGTACTTATTTATTAACCCCTTAACAACCCCCATATACACTCACACCAATAACAATAATAATAATAACTTTACCACACTATCTTACGTTAAAAACCTTGGTCCACATAGGCAGGATACAAGGTTTACACTAATAACAAGCTAGGGTAAAGTACTACTGGATAAGCACTGAAGCTGGATGCAGCTTAGGGTAGTGAGACCCCACGTGGTACCCTAATACAAAACACAACACTTAGGGTTAGCCAAAACACTGGCAACTACTACCCCCCAGGTCTCACCAATCGTTACTACCAGAGTAGGTACACTTAGAAATCATACAATACTTAACTTAATGGTACAGGAACTTAAGGTAAGGGAAATAAGTAAGAGGAGAAGGGAGGAGATTAGGGGTGCAGCCACAGAGTAGGTCTCGTCCGCACGAACGCCAGCCAGAGAAGAACCTCCTAGCGACCAGCTAGGCCTCCCATGTCGTGGTGCCGGAAGGAGCCTAATTGATCGTGCAGCTAAGCACATTAAAGATCTTCCCCTATGCAACGTATTGTTACTTTACAAATGATTAGAAAGTATTAGTAAGCAAAGTTGGTGCCTATGTTATTATTTAATAATCAACCCCCAGCTCAGTCTTTAAATGCTCTTTGAGAAACAATAATAGTCTTACGTCTGGCAGGGAAGATACAAACAATTGCCGCTCGATATGCACTCAACTGTACTACCAGAAAGTTTAATAGCTCAATTTTGACCTCTGGTTTCCACTGGAGAACCCAGGGTCGTAACAGGGGATTGGCGGTGGAAATAACTGGGGACTTTGTTCACAGTTTCGTATAATGAATTATTCCACATTATTCAGTAATTTAGAGAAATTAGTCTTCATTCAAACTTTATAGTATTACTGTTTCTAGTATCGAGAGGATCCTAATTGTCAGGATGATGAGTTAAGTCACCATCAGTGACGTCACTAGCGGGACTAGTCTCAGCCGCGCAATCATTTGGGTGACCTGAGGTCACTAGGGTATTTAGGACTAGGTCACTATCATATTTTTGGTATTTTCTCAAAGGTCAAATAGCCATTTGGTAATCGGAAATAGCTTTTCCCTAGATGCTTGTGTAATTAACTTCAGTTAAAAAAATTCAACCAATCTGGGTCATTCAGTACAACAGAGATTAGTTGTTCAACTTAAACCCTACGAGTAACGTAGTAAGCTCAAGGCGTAAGGATACCCAGCCAGCTGGTCTGTGTAGGACAGACGGGCGGGAGGTCAGAGTGTGGTACAAGCAACGACTCGGAGAGGTGACCACTCCACCTCTCCCCCAAGATCAGCAGTCCACCGAGCTGGTCGCATGAAAGGTAGAGTTGCTATGAGTTTGGTATAGGGAACTAGGGCATCTCATTGCCTTTTCACGTCAGGGAGTGCTCAGTTTAGGGAGTGCTTTGATTTTAGATTTTGTTTAGTTTTGAATAAACCATTTAGTTAGTAAATTGTCTTTTTATTTCCATTTTATGTAATTTATTTATATGTCCCGGACCACGTGGGGCCCAAGAGGCCGAGTTAAGTTGGACCGCAGATTCTAACACCAAGTAAGAATTCATTGTCCCTTTGATTTCTAATAATTCCACACTTAATGTAAAATTTAACCCTCCCATATATTACTAGTGGGGATCAAGCCCCAAGGTTTATTGATTAGCATGATCGATCCAGACCTCGGTTATTGCTCAGTGGCAATGGTCTGGTGGTGGCAGCGCAAGGCGATTCTAGAGTTTTGCTAGACGTCTATTTCACGTCATAAGGATTGTAGAATCTTAATCCGGTCAAGCGGCTTAAGACCACGTGGCGTGGGGTGGGCTCAGGTATAGCTCTGGGGTTCCCTTGGTGTGAGTAAGTGACCACGTGTCGTGGGGTCGGCTCAGGTATAGCTCTGGGGTTCCCTGGGTGTGAGTAAGTGAACACGTGGCGTGGGGTGGGCTCAGGTATAGCTCTGGGGTTCCCTTGGTGTGAGTAAGTGACCACGTGTCGTGGGGTCGGCTCAGGTATAGCTCTGGGGTTCCCTGGGTGTGAGTAAGTGAACCATGAATACGGACGGGGTGAAGGTAACAAGAGAAGTAGAGAGAGGGGAACCCTCACCCGTGTTACATTTGGTCCCGCCTCTCAACTGTCAGTCAACTGGTGTACAGGTTCCTGAGCCTACTGGGCTCTATCATATCTACACTTGAAACTGTGTATGGAGTCACCCTCCACCACATCACTTCCTAGTGCATTCCATTTGTTAACTACTCTGACACTGAAAAAATTCTTTCTAACGTCTCTGTGGCTCATCTGGGTACTAAGTTTCCACCTGTATCCCCTTGTTCGTGTCCCACCCGTGCTGAAGAGTTTGTCTTTCTCCACTCTGTCAATTCCCCTAAGAATTTTGTAGGTGGTTATCATGTCTCCCCTTACTCTTCTGTTTTCCAGGGATGTGAGGTTCAGCTCCTTTAGCCTTTCCTCGTTGCTCATTCCACTCAGTTCCGGGACGAGCCTGGTGGCATACCTCTGAATCTTCTCTAACTTTGTCTTGTGTTTAACTAGGTATGGACTCCAGGCTGGAGCTGTATTCTCCAGGATTGGTCTTACATAAGTGGTATACAGGGTCCTGAACGATTCCTTACACAAGTTTCTAAAGAACAATAACGTGGCTAAAGTATATTGACCAGACCACACACTAGAAGGTTAAGGGACGACGACGTTTCGGTCCGTCCTGGACCATTCTCAAGTCGATTGTCGACAATCAACTTGAGAATGGTCCAGGACGGACCGAAACGTCGTAGTCCCTTCACCTTCTAGTGTGTGGTCTGGTCAACTTTCTAAAGGCAGTTCTTATGTTGGCCAGTCTAGCATATGCCGCTGATGATATTCTTTTGATGTGGGCCTCTGGGGACAGGTTCGGTGTGATATCAACCCCCAGATCTTTCTCTCTATTTGACTCTTGCAGGATTTCACCTCCCAGATGATACCGTGTGTGTGTGTGTGTGTGTGTGTGTAATTACCTAAGTGTAGTTACAGGATGAGAGCTACGCTCGTGGTGTCCCGTCTTCCCAGCACTCTTTGTCATATAACGCTTTGAAACTACTGACGGTCTTGGCCTCCACCACCTTCTCGCCTAACTTGTTACAACCGTCTACCACTCTGTTTGCGAAAGTGAATTTTCTTATATTTCTTCGGAATCTGTGTTTATCTAGTTTAAATCTATGACCTCTTGTTCTTAAACTTCCAGGTCTCAAAAAATCTTCACTATCGATTTTATCAATTCCTGTTACTATTTTGTATGTAGTGATCATATCACCTCTTTTTCTTCTGTCTTCTAGTTTTGGCATATTTAATGCCTCTAACCTCTCCTCGTAGCTCATGCCCTTCAGTTCTGGGAGCCACTTAGTAGCATGTCTTCGCACCTTTTCCAGTTTGTTGATGTGCTTCTTAAGATATGGGCACCACACAACCGCTGCATATTCTAGCTTTGGCCTAACAAAAGTCGTGAATAATTTCTTTAGTATATCGCCATCCATGTATTTAAAAGCAATTCTGAAGTTAGAAAGCGTGGCATAGGCTCCTCGCACAATATTCTTTATGTAGTCCTCAGGTGATAGTTTTCTATCTAGAACCACCCCTAGATCTCTTTCTTTATCAGAATTCTTTAAAGATTTCTCACATAATATATAGGTTGTGTGAGGTCTATGTTCTCCTATTCCACATTCCATAACATGGCATTTATTAACATTAAATTCCTTTTGCCAAGTGGTGCTCCATATACTTATTTTGTCCAGGTCATCTTGAAGGGCATGACAATCATCTAAGTTTCTTATTCTTCCTATTATCTTAGCATCATCAGCAAACATGTTCATATAATTCTGTATACCAACTGGTAGATCATTTATGTAGACAATAAACATCACTAGTGCAAGAACTGAACCCTGTGGTACTCCACTTGTGACATTTCTCCAGTCCGATACATTGCCTCTGATCACTGCCCTCATTTTTCTATCAGTCAGAAAATTTTTCATCCATGTTAGAAGCTTACCTGTCACCCCTCCAATATTTTCCAGTTTCCAGAACAACCTCTTATGTGTGTGTGTGTTTGTGTGTGTGTGTACTTACCTCGTAATCGCCCAGTATGCCTTGCGTGTGTGTGTGTGTGTGTGTGTGTATACTCATCAAGAATACCTTGTGTGTGTGTGTGTGTTTTGTGTACTCACCAAGTTGTGCTTGCGGGGGTTGAGCTCTGGCTCTTTGGCCCCGCCTCTCAACCGTCAATCAACAGGTGTACAGGTTCCTGAGCCTATTGAGCTCTATCATATCTACACTTGAAACTGTGTATGGAGTCAGCCTCCACCACATTACTTCCTAATGCATTCCTAATGGCTCAATTGGGCACTCAGTTTCCACCTGTGTCCCCTAGTGCGTGTGCCCCTTGTGTTAAATAACCTGTCTTTATCAACCCTGTCGATTCCCTTGAGAATCTTGAATGTGGTGATCATGTCCCCCCTAACTCTTCTGTCTTCCAACGAAGTGAGGTTTAATTCCCGTAGTCTCTCCTCGTGGCTCATACCTCTCAGCTCGGGTACTAGTCTGGTGGCAAACCTTTGAACCTTTTTCAGTTTAGTCTTATGCTTGACTAGATATGGACTCCATGCTGGAGCCGCATACTCCAGAATTGGTCTGACATATGTGGTATATAATGTTCTGAAAGATTCCTTACACAAGTTTCTAAAGGCCGTTCTTATGTTAGCCAAACTGGCATATGCTGCTGATGTTATCCTCTTGATATGAGCTTTAGGGGACAGTTCTGGCGTGATATCAACCCCCAGGTCTTTCTCTCTCCCTGACTCTTGAAGTATCTCATCTCCCAAATGATACCTTGTATCTGGTCTCCTGCTTCCTACCCGTATCTTCATTACATTACATTTGCTTGGGTTAAACTCTTAACAACCATTTGTTCGACCATTCCTGCAGCTTATCCAGGTCTTCTTGAAGCCTCAAGCTGTCCTCCTCTGTCTTAATCCTTCTCATAATTTTGGCGTCGTCAGCAAACATTGAGAGGAATGAGTCTATACCCTCTGGGAGATCATTTACGTATATCAGAAACAGGATAGGTCCAAGCAGAGAGCCCTGTGGGACTCCACTGGTGACTTCACGCTATTCTGAGGTCTCACCCCTAACTGTAACTCTCTGCTTCCTATTGCTTAGGTACTCCCTTATCCACTGGAGCGCCCTACCAGTTACTCCTGCCTGTTTCTCCAGCTTATGCATCAACCTTTTATGGGGTACTGTGTCAAAGGCTTTCCGACTGTGCAAAAAATGCAGTCCGCCCATCCTTCTGTTTCTTGCTTAATCTTTGTCACCTGATCATAGAATTCTATCAAGCCTGTAAGGCAAGATTTACCCTCCCTGAACCCATGTTGGTGGGTTGTCACGAAGTCTCTTCTCTCCAGATGTGTTATTAGGTTTTTTTCACAATCTTCTCCATCACCTTGCATGGTATACAAGTTAAGGACACTGGCCTGTAGTTCAATGCCTCTTTTCTGTCACCCTTTTTGTATATTGGGACTACATTAGCAGTCTTCCATATTTCTGGTAGGTCTCCCATTTCCAGTGACCTACTATACACTATGGAGAGTGGCAAGCAAAGTGCTCCTGCACACTCTTTCAATACCCATGGTGAGATTCCGTCCGGCCCAACAGCTTTTCTGACATCCAGCTCCAATAATTGCTTCTTGACCTCATCTCTTGTAATTTCGAACCTTTCCAAGGTCACCTGGTTTGCTGCCACCTCTCCTAGCGCCATGACTTCTCCCTGTTCTATTGTAAAGACCTCCTGGAACCTTTTGTTGAGTTCTTCATGCACCTCTTTGTCACTCTTTGTGTACCTGTCCTCGCCCACCCTAAGTTTCATCACCTGTTCCTTCACTGTTGTCTTCCTTCTGATATGACTGTGTAGTAGCTTTGGTTCAGTCTTGGCTTTATTAGCTATATCATTTTCATACCTTTTCTCAGCTGCTCCTCTCACACTAACATACTTGTTCCTGGTTCTCTGGTATCTCTCTCTACTTCCTGGTGTTCTGTTATTACGGAAGTTCCTCCACGCCTTTTTGTTCAGCTCCTTTGCTTTCACACATTCCTTATTAAACCACGAATTCTTCCTTTGCTTCTCTGTTTTTTCCTGTCGGGCTGGGACAAACCTGCTTACATCCTCCTGATATTTTTGGGTGACATAGTCCATCATGTCTTGTACGGACTTGGTTCCGAGTTCTGTGTCCCAATGTATATCCCATAGGAATTTATTCATCTCCTCATAGTTTCTCTTTTGATACGCCAGCCCTTTGTTTCCCAGTTCTTTTATGGGGGTGATAATTCCCAGCTCAACCAGGTACTCAAAGCTCAATACACTATGATCCCTCATTCCCAAGGGGGCTTCCAACTTAACTTCCCTTATATCCGACTCATTTAGGGTAAATATCAGATCAAGCAAGGCTGGTTCATCCCCTCCTCTCATTCTTGTCGGTCCCTTGACGTGTTGACTTAGAAAGTTTCTTGTTGCCACATCCAGCAGCTTAGCTCTCCATGTGTCTGGGCCTCCATGTGGGTCTCTGTTCTCCCCATCTATCTTCCCATGGTTGAAGTTTCCTATGATTAGTAGTCTGGATCCGTTCTTTTTAGCCACAGAAGCTGTTCTCTCTAATATATTGATGGTGGCCAAGTTGTTTCTGTCATATTCCTGTCTGGGTCTTCTGTCATTCGGTGGGGGGCTATATATGACTAATATTATAATTTTCTGTCCTCCAGTTTCTATGGTGCCTGATATGTAGTCACTGAAACGTTCACAGTTCTGAATTACCATCTACACGACCTCCTCCTCTCCCTTCTCTCTCTTTCCTCACTACATAGTAGCCCTATAGAAACACTGTGTTTGTTATAGTTTTCGTTAGCTTTGTTTCTGTGAGTGCTATTATGTCTGGGTTTTCTTCTAGTGCCCATTCTCCGAGTTCACTTGTTTTATTTGTAATCCCATCTATGTTAGTGTACATTGCCTTGAAGCTCACTTTCTTCTGTTCATTTTCTTGTTCCTTTCTTGGCGAGCATTCTGCTGGTGTGGGAAACTGTTCCGTGGGTGAAAAGATCTGTGAGGTGGTTTGCAGGGTCTCAGAGGATTTTGGGGTGGGGGGTGGGGGTTTAAGGGAAGGGGGGACAGGTAGGGTGTGGGGGTTTAAGGGAAGGGGGGACAGGTAGGGTGTGGGTTAAGGAGATAGGGGGGACATGGAGGATACTGGGTGAGGAGGGATAGGGAGGGTATGGAATGAAGGGGGAGGGGAGACAGGGGGGGAAAGGTGGGAGGGGGGACATGACGGGAATGGGGAAGGGGTGACAGGGTCAGAATGGGGTGGGGGGGGGTGGGAGGGAGGGTTGGGTGGGGGCAGGTAGGGTGAGGGGAAGGGAGGGTTTCTATGCAGAAGGGGGTGGTGGTGTTGCTCTCCCCTCTGGTGTTGCTGGGATGCTGGTCTTGGGTTCCCCTCTTGTCTCTAGGACTGTTGTGTTGGGGGCTGTGATTTCCTGGTTTGCTCCTCTCTCCCTGCGCTTCCTCCTAGCCTCTACTGCCCTGGCTCTGTCCTCCTTCGTCCTGTCCCTCTGCAGGAATACTTTTTTGTATCCCTCCACATGCTGCAGACGACTCTTTCTTTCGAGAATATCCTCCTTCGTGGTTTCATTTGTAAACACCACCTTTACAAGTCGGTTTCTGTCCTTGTTGTACCAGCCCAAACTGAAAACCTTCTCAATGTTTTGTTCAGCCCCTTCCATCTGTAACCCCTTCATTAGTCCATGTACTGCCTCTCTATCCTTGTTATTCCATTCTTACCTGTTGGATCCTGTCATGTTCACAGAAAACAGTACCATTCGTTTTCTATGTGCTGCGAGTCAGACGAGAGAGAAGGTAAACAGAGAGCATACAGGACGCCCGCCAAGCTTGGAAGCTGCTAGTCATGTATCATCTTAAGTATTAAAGTCAGTAACCAAGCAATGGCTTTATATCAACCCTACAACCAAGACTTCCTCAGCTACACACGAACACCACACTGCCGACGAGGATGAACTGTGAACGCAGGTATTTGTTCAACTTAAAACACGAAGGAGAAACATGCTGTCTCGCCCCCAGAGGAGGAAGAAGTCGTGCTGTCTGTCAGCACCATACCCGATGCTGCGTGCTAACCAATGATGTGTGCTAACCAATGCTGTGTGCTAACCAATGCTATGTGCTAACCAATACTATGTGCTGGCAAGCTGTGTACTGAGAAATCTGCGATCCATGTGTGCCGACGCTGTGTACGAAACGACGCTTTGGTGCTGTATACAAAACCCGATGTTTTGTATACAAAACGTGCTCTGTGCTACAATTCTTCATGCTGTAAACTGACTGCTGTGCCAACTGCTGACAACTGCTGTACCAACTGCTGACAACTGCTGTGCTGTTGTAGGTAGGAACAACACCACATGTATACAGAGCTAGGTAAGAAGTCAGTTCCTGCTGTGTTGTGCACTGTTGTGAACTTTTGCATTAAAATGCTTGTGTGCTTTGCAAAATTAAAGTAATTACAGTGAATTCTTAACTAACATATACAGTGCAGTAAGTGTTTAATATTCTGAGGAACATTTAAGTGATAAGTTTACATTTATTCAATAAAAAAAATGGCAAATATACCTCAGTTTCCTGCATTTGATCCTGACTGTAACCAGACAAACCTGTCACAGAGGTGGACCAAATGGCTTAAAAGGTTTGAAAATTTGTTGATAGTTTCAGACATCAAAAGTGCTGAAAGAAAGCATGTCTTTCTACTTCATTATGTAGGTGATAGAGTTTGTGACATTTTTGACACACTGAAAGACACTGGTGGTGCCAAAGATTATGACATTGCCAAAGCCAAATTAACTGAACATTTCAAACCAAGGCAAAATACAGCAATAAAAATTATGCATTTCAGGAGAGCCAGACAACTCTCTAATGAAACTGTGGATCAATACCACACACGTCTGCAGGGTTTAGCAGCCTATTGTGAGTTTGCTGATGTTGACAAAGAAATCAAACAGCAAATAATTGAAACATGCACATCTACACGTCTCCGTCGAAGAGCTCTAGAACTTGTTGATGTTGAAAGTTCTCTTACCAAGATACTGGATATGGCTCGTCGAATGGAAGATGCTGCACGTGATGCTCGTGTCATGGAGTGCAGTGCCAAAAACAGTTCTGCCACTGTTACTAACAGTGATGAGGTACTTAAGATTCAGGGAGGACACCGTGATCAAAGAAGATATCATGGCAAACCTAACAGCAAATTGAGCCAAGAACCACATCACAAATGGGGTCAAGGAACAAGACTCAAGCAGTCACAACGACCCACATCAGAACGTGTCAACAATAAATGTTACAATTGTGGAGGAGACTACCCACACCAAGGTAATGTTTGTCCTGCTCAAGGTAAGAAGTGCTATGAGTGTGGAAAACTAAGTCATTTTGGTGCTATGTGTCGTTCCGCACTAAAGAAACTGTTACCTATCGTTCGTTACGGCTCGTGACCCTACAGCAGCCAAGCTTTAATTACGTCTAGGGATACCACTGCTGCTCTCTAAAACGGGTCACCAGTATAACCCCTTGATAAGTAATGAGCACATAAATAAAAATCTTCCTTTAGGACTGAAGAATAGATACAAAATATTATATAGATATATATTCAAGACAGTATAATATAAAAACACAGATGGTCAAGTTAACTTATACAACAAACAAAAGGTATTGTCCTTCTCCTAATATAGTATAATAAAATATGGCACAACAAGAAGTAACAGACTTATCTCCCACATGTTACTCTTCCTGGTCCCCCGAAGCTACTGAACTCTCGCTCTGTCGCTACCCAAATTCTCACCTCCCGTCTGCCTCATCCCAGGATGAGGGATGGAAACTAAGGACTTTTTAATATTTAAAACTAATTGAACAACCACTTGTTCTCAAAACACACAAGAATGCAAATTACAGATAATAGTTACTTACAAAATATATAAGTACAATGCCACCTGTTTAATTGCAGAAAATAAACAATTACCTAAACTAAATAAAAGTGACATCTGGAACTTCCAAACTGAACAGGTCCAAATTCCCGAATTTAACAGGTATTAGACGTGTGCAAAGCAACCGCGCTCCTGTCTCCACTGACGCTGCCACACCACACGATAATTTACAAAAACACAATATGTGTACATATACAGGCAATGATATAATAGAACAAAAAGTGTTATTTTAAATTTATATACGTATTCTGCTAGGAGTACGTAACACTTCCACCTCCAAGAAAAAAAATGCAATAGATTGAAGATCAATGGCATTTTTTCAAAGGAAAATGTATGACACTTGAGATTTATGGTATTAATTTCACCAAACATGTATAAGTAATAAGAAGACATCTCTGGACAAAAATGAAAACACGCCAAATATAGTCTTACAGGAAACTCAGAAATTTCAGTCTTATGACTATGTTCTACATATGTGTCACTGGAGTATGCAAATTTATCTCTCCAGGGTACTATCTCATTTATTTCACTTTGTTTCAGATCATATTTCACACTCCTATCTACAACATTATCATTATTAGCATGAATAGAATTGTCAATAAAGGTAGCTGCTTTCACACAGTTATCATGGCAATTTAGCTTTTCATATGTTTCTACTATTTCTCCAAGATCAGTTCCGTATTTCCATGTGATCCCTTTTCCACATGGTGAAGTTTTCCAAGACAGACTCCATTTCCCATTACTCCCTTTTTCTGGAGCTGAACTGCTTAATTGAAGCTGACTGGATGTTGAGTAGATTTGGGACTTCTCCTGGGTATGCTCTGACACAGACATCTGCTCTTCATCACTCTTGATCCTCTGTGGAACACATACTCTCGCCCAATGGATACTAAAATTAGAGAAATTAGCATTAAACCTCACAATTATGCATAGGACTTTCCCATTCATAGAACCTTCCGAAACACAAGACACCGACTTAGCAAACCTTTGACCTTCAAACCAAGAAATACAACCCAAGATAAGTGCAAAGACTACCTGATCGAACTGACTCAGATGATCCATAAGGAACACAGAAATCAATTGCCTCATAACTCTGTCATAACGATCAGTGAAAGAAAACAGGCATATGCCTAGGCACCATATCTCAATCAGAACTCCAAAGACAAGTTCACACCCCCTGATGGTGAACTTGAACACAACACACACTTTCATCAACCGTCTAGTCTTCCAAAAGACTAAATAAAACATGCCGAAAACTTTACAACCCTCACCATCACTTCCCAAGTGATTTACGTCTGATGACAACCAATCAACCAAGAGGTTTAAGGGTCTTAACAACTTGAAGATGAACAGCAGATTACCTGGGAAACACCCAAGGATAATCTGTAACCCTTCACAATGATTAACTCTAGGTAGGATAACCTTATCCCCCAACTTGAAATGCACACCTGGAGCCTCAAACATCTGCTCCCCAGTATGATTTAATCCTTCACCCACAATATGACTCTGAAAATCAACTCCAATATGACTCTGAAAGTCAACACCACACTTAAGTGGAACATACACTTTTATCACTCGTGCATCAAAATTAACTGGATCTGAATATAGAGACACTGCTCTAGTATAACTCACCACTTCCTCAGAACTGCTGGGTGCACAACCTACTTGAGTAAACTCTCTCTGCTCAACCACAAGGCTTGACAAAGATGTCCCACAGTCCATTACTTCACAAGAAAATGGCTGCAGAATAAAAGTAGATTTCAACATCCTACACACACTCTGACTCAATGTACACAATGAGAAATACTTACTCCACATGGAATAAGAAGCACAACTCCGCAACTTAGATCCAAATGCTACCTTACCACTCTCAATGATTTTACCAAAAGTTCCTCCCATGACTTCTGGAGCTGCTCGGAGTACTGTCTGCTCACAATCAATAATATCACTACCAAGCTGGGTCACATCCTCACAGACAACTGAAGAGGGAGGCTCAATGGGTCTCCATCTACTCAACAGAAGCTGATCCTCTGGCTGCTTTCCCACACTCTCCAAAACTGGATCTACAGTACAGACTGTCTCCTTGCTTCTCTCTGAAATCTTAGGGTCAGTTCTACTCAATGCACTTAAATTAAGGGAATCTGAAACGAGCGGGCAAGTAACAGGTAGTTTGACCTCCTCCCCTATTATATCACCTTGACTAGGGTGAGGCGGGGCCTCTACAACAGACTTACTCTCGACAACTGATTCTAAACTTGGAGTGAGCGGGAATACTTCTGCCAACCCGACATCTTGTCCTAAACCATTCACTTGGCTGGAATACAGAGTCGTGGCTTTTAAGTTTCTCTCAACTCCTGGCACAACGTTCGTAGTGAGCGGGCAAGACAATGGTACATGGACATCCTTTCCCAATTTATTGGAATAAAGCAGAGTCATAGTATCAGGCTTACTCTCAACAACTAAATCGGCCACACAGGAATCTGGAACAACCACATCCCACTTCTCCACTGAAGGGGTACTGGTTACTGGAACAAATGCTTGAGTAACAACATCAGAACTGACAACTGGATTTATATTAGTACTGACATCAGCACAGGTAGAATGGACAAAACCATCTTCTACAACAGGTTAATTCATAGAACTAACTTCAGCACAGGCAGAATAAACATGGTCTGCAACTGGCTGTTTACACAAACGGGGATCAATCTCACCCACAACATGATTTATGGCCACATCATTACCCAATATAACATCCACACCTGGGATGGGCAACTGTGTACTAACACCCACAGTGCATAAACTTGGTGTAATGGTGGATCTGAAATTAATGTCTATTAGAGGTACAGTTTTACATCCTGCAACACTCTGAAGAACAACAAACTTTCCTGTCTCTTTCTTTTCAACATCAGAAAGAATACTGGATGAAATTATGGTTTGGGAAGCACCTGTATCACGAAGAATAACCACTGGCTTCCACTTCCCATTAATACACAAAACTTCACCTGAAGACATATATGGTGAATACTGTTTCACCCAATTGGGGTTTACAGTTACATGTTTATTAGTAAGTTTATTTTGCACACCTCTGCAATAAATGAGACCAGTTGGTCGTAACTCAGGGTGCAATATAAAACATGAATTAATTCCATGGCCTTTTCTCTTACAATGGGAACAGGACATTACAGTGGACACACCTGTGGAACCAACTGTAGGTTTAGAAATAACCTTATTATTATTTGACATTCCTGACAATGAAGTAGCAGGGTTAGGTTTTGTAAGAGAAGAGCTCATGGGAGTAACTGGAGTACTAGGACGGGATGGATTCTGATAAGGAGTTCGGTGAGCATTATAATTTACTCTACGACTAGACTTAGGTGAAGTGGCCGTAAACTGGGCCTTAGTCAACAACTCATGCTCATCCGCGAGCTTTGACAGCTCATGAATGTCTGTTACATTCTTTTGTTCTGCCATAAAAGTAGACAACTGGTCTGGGAGACATGACAATACTTCTTCCATTATAAGAAGATTCTTTAGAGCATCAAAGTCAGTGACTGAAAGTGACTTTAACCATCTGTTGCAAAAATTCGTCTTCTGACGAGTAAAATCTGCTATTGTCTGATAACTTATCCTCCTTATGGTCCTAAACTATTGCCTGTGTGCCTCTGGATTTAACTGATACGCATTTAAGATGCTTTTCTTTACAAATTCGTAATCAAAGCTATGAGCGTCAGGTAGGGATGTGAAAACCTCCTGACTACGCCCCTTAAATTGAGACTGCATAATGGCTACCCACTGATCCCTTGGCCAGTTCATACTGATGGCAATTTTATAAAAATGTGCAAAGAAAACCTCAGGATCCTCCTCATTGAACTTGGGTAACTCCATATACTTATTCATCCTGATGGGATTATTATCACTATTTATTGAAACATTACTAGTATTTCCATGCCCAGCTGCCATACGCTGTGATTCAAGCCTGAAGTTAGTGTCAGCCATTTGTTGTTGAATCTCTAATTGTTGCTTTTTTGTGGCTTCTATTTGCAACTGTGCCTCAATTTCTAAACGTCTAGTCTCAAGCTCCCTCTGCTGAGCTTCCGCCTCTAATATTGTCTGTTCTTTTTGAGCTTCAAGCTCTCTTTGACGAGCTTCAGCCTCTAATATTCTCTGTTCTTTTTGAGCTTCAAGCTCTAATTGTTTCTGTTCCTTTTGAGCTTCAAGCTCTAATTGGCGAGCTTCTAACTCAAGACGCTTTAACGTCATCTGATCACTCGACTCCTCTCTTAACTCCTCTAGAATTTCTTCCTCTAACTCTCCATTCTCAACAAAATGTGTCACAATGACTTTCAATATTTGGGCTTTAACCATTCTATTGTTGGCGGTCAAATCCAAATGATTTGCCATTTGTATTAACTCAGTCTTTTTAAGGCTCTGAATCCCTTCAAAGTCTGGGTGAGCCACCAACGATGCAACTTTCTCCTCCATCGTTACTAACACTTGGCACTTGATTCACAACAATAATTAAAACACTGGCACTGCACTATACTTCACTGTAAAATTGTCACCACACTGAAAATTCGCTTGGCCTCACTGCACAAACAAAATATATAGGATGACTTACCTCAAAATCGTGAAACGTTGTTACTTGACACACAGGAAAGCTTGCTTGGCACATGGAATAGTTCTTATAAAACACACAGACACTTAACACACTGGTACCTAGGAAGGCAAGGTTAGATTAGCATAATTAAGGTTAAGTGGGAACAATATATCCCGGACAGGCCCCATAACTCTTTGTTACCTATCGTTCGTTACGGCTCGTGACCCTACAGCAGCCAAGCTTTAATTACGTCTAGGGATACCACTGCTGCTCTCTAAAACGGGTCACCAGTATAACCCCTTGATAAGTAATGAGCACATAAATAAAAATCTTCCTTTAGGACTGAAGAATAGATACAAAATATTATATAGATATATATTCAAGACAGTATAATATAAAAACACAGATGGTCAAGTTAACTTATACAACAAACAAAAGGTATTGTCCTTCTCCTAATATAGTATAATAAAATATGGCACAACAAGAAGTAACAGACTTATCTCCCACATGTTACTCTTCCTGGTCCCCCGAAGCTACTGAACTCTCGCTCTGTCGCTACCCAAATTCTCACCTCCCGTCTGCCTCATCCCAGGATGAGGGATGGAAACTAAGGACTTTTTAATATTTAAAACTAATTGAACAACCACTTGTTCTCAAAACACACAAGAATGCAAATTACAGATAATAGTTACTTACAAAATATATAAGTACAATGCCACCTGTTTAATTGCAGAAAATAAACAATTACCTAAACTAAATAAAAGTGACATCTGGAACTTCCAAACTGAACAGGTCCAAATTCCCGAATTTAACAGGTATTAGACGTGTGCAAAGCAACCGCGCTCCTGTCTCCACTGACGCTGCCACACCACACAATAATTTACAAAAACACAATATGTGTACATATACAGGCAATGATATAATAGAACAAAAAATGTTATTTTAAATTTATATACGTATTCTGCTAGGAGTACGTAACAGAAACCACAGTCAGTGAATAAAAGCACTGTACGAGGATCAGGTCAGAGGGGTCGAGGTGGTAAACACAATCTTGTACCTCATATCCAAAATGTTAATAATGTACAAGACAACATTTCATTACAACCAGTCTTAGATGACAGTGAATGTGATTACACTTATGGAGTACAAGCAATCACAGAATGGAATGATCTTCCAAACATCCCAGAGACTATAGTATACATTGCTGGTATTTGTCTCAAAGTTCTTATTGATACTGGATCAAACATTGACACCATTGCTGAGTGCCACTATGAAAAATTTAAAAAACAGTTCCCAAAGCTTGAAAACTACAATGACAAAGCCACTGCCTATGCTTCAAAGGTAGCCTTGCCAGTGATTGGAACTTTCACTGCAGAGATTAAGTCAAAGAATGCAATGCTCACTACTACATTCCATGTTGTTAGGAATGTAAAGGAGTCTCTACTCAGTTACAAGACTTCAACCAAATTGGGGCTACTTCAGCTTTCTAATGCTGTAGCAGTGGAATCTGTTAACAATGTTGATCCTATTGTTGCTGAATTTTCTGATCGATTTGAATCCATAGGTTGTTATACTGATAGCAAAGTACATCTGCACATCAACAAAGATGTAATTCCAGTTGCTCAACCACATCGCCGATAGCCATTCCATACTCGCAAGAAAGTCGATGCCGAACTGGATAGGCTGATGGAACTAGATATCATTGAACCAGTAACAAGCCCAACACCATGGGTAAGCCCAATTGTCACTCCACCAAAGCCGAAGAATCCAGATGAGATACGCATTTGTGTAGACATGCGTGTTCCCAACAAGGCAATAATGCGTGAACGCCATCCTACACCCACTGTAGATGATATGATCTACCGCTTGAATGGTGCAACTGTATTTAGCAAGTTAGATTTAAACAAGGGCTATCATCAGCTTGAACTTGATGATGAGAGTCGCTTCATCACAACGTTTACGACACATCGAGGTCTGTATAGGTACAAGCGCCTGAGTTTTGGTATTAACAGTGCTGCCGAGGTATTCCAGCACATCATCAGCCAGGTATTGCAAGATATACCTAATGCTGACAACATGTCTGATGACATCATTGTTTATGGCCGTACCCAAGCTGAACACGACAAAGCTCTTCATGCAACATTGCAACGCTTACGAGAAAAGAATCTGACGCTAAGCCGAGCAAAGTGTGAGTTCAGTCAACCTAAAATTGAATTCTTTGGACATGTACTTAGTGACAAAAGTCTGTCTCCAGATCCTAAGAAAGTTGCAGATATCAAGAATGCTACACCTCCTTCAACATCCACTATTGTATGTTTCCTGGGAATGGCAAACTACTGTTCTCGCTTCATTCCAGATTTTGCTACCATTACGAAGCCTCTACGTGAGCTCTTGAAGAAAAATGCATCATGGTACTGGAGCGATATCGAGCAAAATGCATTTGATGTTGTGAGAGATGCATGCACTAGTAGAGAATGTGACTGCTGTGTACTTTCATCCATCAATGGACACTGAGTTACCGGTGGATGCTAGTCCTGTTGGTTTAGGTGCTGTTTTAGCCCAACACAAACCTGGTCATCCAGATTCCAGAGTAGTAATTGCCTACGCCAGCCGTTCTCTCACAGATGTTGAGCAACGATACAGTCAGACAGAGAAGGAAGCTCTTGCTCTTGTATGGGGCTGTGAACACTTCAATGTGTATCTGCTTGGTGCACCCTTCACCACGATAGTCACTGACCACAAACCGTTGGAGACCATCTTCAATAATCCAAAGTCCAAACCACCAGCTCGCATTGAGAGATGGGCTCTTCTCTGCAGCCATACAACTTTATGGTGAAATACAAGCCGGGTGCAGGCAATCCCGCTGATTACATCAGTCGACATCCTGCCAACAGTTTCACCATCACCAAGCATCAACAAGTTGCCGAGGAATATGTACACTCTGTAACCTGTGATGCAGTCCCTAAGGCTCTCACTCTTGATGAAATCCGTACTGCAACCCTAGAGGACCCAACTCTGCAAGCAACAGTGGATGCATTGACTAAGAAAAAGTTTCTACGCATCCCACCCTTAGGTGTTGACCAAGATGCATTCAAAGCACTTGAACGCATCCAGACAGAATTAAGTGTTACGCAACAACGCGACAGTGCTGCGAGGTACTCGTATCGTCATTCCAGCTGTTCTCCAGCAACGTGCTCGTAAGCTTGCACATCAAGGACACCAAGGTCTTGTTAGGACCAAACAGCTGCTACGAGAAAAGGTGTGGTTTCCTGGCATTCATCGTCAAGCAAAGGACATGCATGATGCCTGTGTCCCTTGCTAAGCTGCAGTGGATACTTCAAGACCAACACCTCTACAACCTTCACCACTACCTGCTGCACCATGGACGGAAGTATCGATGGACTTCTGTGGACCGCTACCAACTGGAGAGTACTTGATGGTAGTCATTGATGATCACTCACGTTATCCAGAAGTAGATATCATCACTTCTACATCTGCAAAGGCTGTCATCCCAAAACTCGGCAAGATCTTTTCAAACTTTGGCATTCCTGAAGTTGTCAAGACGGATAATGGACCGCCATTCAATGGACAAGGACTTCGTCAACTTTGCTGAGCATATTGGATTCAAACACCACCGTGTGATGCCACTACATCCTCAAGCAAATGGAGACGTCGAGAGATTCATGCAACCTCTCATGAAAGCAATACGCTGTGCTCATGCCGAAGGACGATCCTGGAAACAAGCTATGTATGCTTTTCTCAGGCACTACCGTGCAACACCGCATGGAACACTGGGCAAGTCGCCTGGCGAACTTTTATTTGGACGTCCTATGAGAATCGCACTACCCGTCATGCCAGCCGAGGTAACGGATAAACGTCTCGCTCAGAAGGATGCACTAGCCAAGGGCAAAATGAAAATTGCTCATGATCAACGTGCAAAGGAACAATTCATAAAGGTTGGAGATACTGTTCTCGTTAAAAAGAAAAAAGATGGAAAGCTCGATATGCTGTATGATACAAAACCATGTAGAGTGATTAGTGTAAAAGGAACTATGGTAACAGCGAGTAATAGAGATCATAGTATAACACATAATATGGCCTATTTCAAAGTGATTCCAACTAGTGTAGAAAATGATGAAGTGCAAAGTCGTACAAACGATAAAGAAAAAAATAGTTATAACCCGACAAACAATTCATCAAGGGATGTTATGGTATTTGGGGACTCTCGTCCTAAACGTCATGTTAAACGCCCTACACGATTTGATGATTAATTGTGTTCTATGTAATGCAAAGTATTTACTTATTATGCTAAACTAAATTTAATATTGTTTGAATAATGCAGATCTCTCAATCAATATTTTGTAACTTTGTATTACAGTTTCTTTCATGTTTGTTTAACATTGCATATGTATTTTTAACATTGAAATCCTTTGTAGTAAAGATTAAGTTGTTTAAATTCTTTGTGTGCTTAATTAATGTTAAATGTATGCAATATCTCTTGATATGTTAATAACTTACTTTGTGTCAATAACTTTGCTTTGTGCTACAAGCAAGGTAGACATCCTGTATTCATTCTTTTTAAAGAAAAGGAGGGATATCATGTTCACAGAAAACGGTACCATCCGTTTTCTATGTGCTGCGAGTCAGACGAGAGTGAAGGTAAACAGAGAGCATACAGGACGCCCGCCAAGCTTGGAAGCTGCTAGTCATGTATCATCTTAAGTATTAAAGTCAGTAACCAAGCAATGGCTTTATATCAACCCTACAACCAAGACTTCCTCAGCTACACACACGAACACCACAGATCCTTCCTGTTCTTTGATGCCTACAACTACTACTGATGTGTGTGTGTGTGTACTCACCTAGTATACCTTGTGTGTGTACTCACCTAATATTCACCTAGTTTACCTTGAGTGTGTGTATACTCTGCTTGATACCTGCTTAATGGGGTTCGGGGAGTTCTTCTACTCCCCGAAGCCCGGCCCGAGGCCAGGCTTGACTTGTGAGAGTTTGGTCCACCAGGCTGTTGCTTAGAGTGGCCTCAGGCCCACTTACCCACCACAGTCGGGCTGGTCCGGCACGTTTTTTAGAAAAAAAATGTAGTTTTCTCTTGAAGATGTCCACGGTTGTTCCGGCAATATTTCTTATAGTCGCTGGGAGGACGTTGAACAACCTCTGACCTCTGATGTTCATACAGTGTTCTCTGATTGTGCCTATGGCACCTCTGCTCTTCACTCTTTCTATTCTACATTTTCTTCCATATCGTTCACTCTAGTATGTTGTAATTTTACTGTGTAGATTTGGAACCTGGCCCTTTAGTATTTTCCATTTATATATATTTTGGTATCTCTCTCGTCTCCTTTCTAGGGAGTACATTTGGAGAGCTTTGAGACGATCCCAATAATTTAGGTGCTTTATCTCGTCTATGCGTGCCGTATATGTTCTCTGTATTCTCTCTATTTCAGCAATCTCTCCTGCTCTGAAGGGGGAAGTGAGTACTGAGCAGTACTCAAGACGGGACAACACAAGTGACTTGAAGAGTACAACCATTATGGTGGGATCTCTGGATTTGAAGGTTCTCGTAATCCATCCTATCATTTTTCTGGCTGACGCAATACTTGCTTGCTTATGCTCCCTAAACGTTAGATCGGCGGACATCATTATTCCCAAATCCTTGACATGCTGTTTTCCTACTATGGGCAGATTCAATTGTGTTTTGTACCCTTTATTATGTTTCAGATCCTCATTTTTGCCGTACCCGAGTTCCTGGAATTTATCACTGTTAAACATCATGTTATTTTCTGCTGCCCAATCGAAAACTTTGTTGATATCGTTTGTAGTTGTTCAATGTCTTCTGTATGTCGTGTTCGTGTTCTGTCTTGTGTTGAAAGTTTTGTTCACCTCATCCAAAACTGTTGTAACATATCACCTCACCCAAATGTAGGTATATAAGATGAGAGCTGTTTAAAATTATAGCATAGTAGAACTCTGTTTAGTGTTTGCAGGTTATAGTTGTGTGTGTGTAAACTAAAGTCTTTGGAAATGTAATAAGTTATTACGAAACGCGTTCAAGTGTGCAAAGGTAATTTTCATGCTGATTTTTGTGTCATCTGCAAAGGATGACACGAAGTTGTGACTTGTATTTTTGTTCATATCTGACATGAGAATAAGGAACAACAGTGGTGCAAGGACTGTACCTTGAGGTTCAGAGCTTTTAACTGCTCTTGGGCTCGATTTTATTTGATTGACTGTTACTCTTTATGTTCTGTTCGACAGGAAATTGAGTATCCAGCGTCCTACTTTACCAGTTATTCCCATTGACCTCATTTTGTGTGCTATCACCCTATGGTCACATTTGTCGAACGCCTTTGCGAAGTCTGTGTATACTGCATCTGCATTTTGCTTTTCCTCTAGAGCTTCTGTGATTTTGTCATAGTGGTTGAGTAACTGTGACAGACAGGATCTTCCCGCTCTAAATCCATGTTGTCTTGGGTTGTGCAACTCATTATTTTTCCATAAAAATAGAATTTTGATTCCTAATCACTCTTTCAAAAACTTTTATTATGTGTGATGTTAGTGCAACTGGCCTATAATTTTTTGCCAAGGCTTTACTCCCCCCTTGTGCAACGAAGCTATATCTGCAGATTTAAGTGCTGTTGGTATCTCCCCTGTATCCAGACTCTTTCTCCATATTACGCTGAGTGCTCTCGCTACTGGTACTTTACATTTCTTTATGAATATTGAATTCCATGAGTCAGGCCCAGAAAGTGAGTGCAAAGGCATATTGTCAATTTCTCTTTCAAAGTCTTCCGAGTTTGTGGTAATATCCGTTATATTATCTGCAGCTTGAATGTCATTCATAAAGAAGCTGTCTGGGTCATCAACGATCATCAACTCACATAGTATACCTTTTTTTATTTTTTTTTATACCTTTTACCTTTTTTTTATACCTATACCTAGTATACCTTGTGTGTGTATGTACTCACCCACACACAGTGAGTACACACAGTGAGTATTGTGTGTGTGTGTGAGTGCACACACACACACAATACCTTGTGTGTGTGTGTACTCACCTAGTATACCTTGTGTGTATGTGTGTGAACTCACCTAGTATACCTTGCGTGTGTGTGTTTACTAGTTGTGTGTTTACTAGTTGTGTTTTTGCGGGGGTTGAGCTTTGCTCTTTCGGCCCGCCTCTCAACTGTCAATCAACTGTTTTACTAACTACTTTTTTTTTTTCCACACCACACACACACCCCAGGAAGCAGCCCGTGACAGCTGACTAACTCCCAGGTACCTATTTACTGCTAGGTAACAGGGGCACTTAGGGTGAAAGAAACTTTGCCCATTTGTTTCTGCCTCGTGCGGGAATCGAACCCGCGCCACAGAATTACGAGTCCTGCGCGCTATCCACCAGGCTACGAGGCCCCATAGCGTGTGTGTGTGTGTGTGTGTGTGTGTGTGTGTGTGTGTGTGTGTGTGTGTGTGTGTGTGTGTGTGTGTGTGTGTGTGTGTGTGTGTGTGTGTACTCACCTATTAGTACTAACCTATTTGTGCTTGTGGGGGTTTGAGCTTTGGCTCTTTGGTTCGCCTCTCAACTGTCAATCAACAGGTGAACAGGTTCCTGAGCCTAATGGGCTCAATCATATCTACATTAAAAACTGTGTATGGAGTCAGACTCCACCACATCACTGCCTAATGCATTCCACCTGTTAACTACTCTGACACTGAAAAAGTTCCTTCTTACGTCCCTGTGGCTCATGTGGGTACTCAGTTTCCACCTGTGTCCCCTTGTTCGTGTACCACCAGTGTTGAATAGTTTATCCTTGTTTACCCTGTCAATATCCCAGAGGATTTTGTAGGTCGTGATCATGTCTCCCCTTACACTTCTGTCTTCCAGTGTCGTAAGGTGCATCTCTCGCAGCCTTTCCTCATAACTCATGCCTCTTAGTTCCGGGACTAGTCTAGTGGCATACCTCTGAACTTTTTTGTCCAGCTGCGTCATGTCCTTGACAAGGTACGGGCTTCATGCTGGCGCCGCATACTTCAGGATTGGTGATTATCATTTTAGGTGTGTGTGTGTGTGTGTGTACTCACCTAATTGTACTCACCTAATTGTGCTTGCGGGGGTTGAGCTCTGGCTCTTTGGTCCCAACTCTCAACCGTCAATCAACTGGTGTACAGATTCCTGAGCCTATTGGGCTCTATCATATCTACATTTGAAACTGTGAATGGAGTCAGCCTCCACCACATCACTTCCTAATGCATTCCATTTGCTAACTACTCTGACACTGAAAAAGTTCTTTCTAACGTCTCTGTGGCTCATTTGGGTACTCAGCTTCCACCTGTGTCCCCTTGTTCGCGTCCCACCAGTGTTGAAAAGTTCATGCTTGTTTACCCGGTCGATTCCCCTGAGGATTTTGTAGGTTGTGATCATGTCCCCCCTTACTCTTCTGTCTTCCAGTGTCGTGAGGTGCATTTCCCGCAGCCTTTCCTCATAACTCATGCCTCTTAGTTCTGGGACTAGTCTAGTAGCATACCTTTGGACTTTTTCCAGCTTCGTCTTGTGCTTGACAAGGTACGGGCTCCATGCTGGGGCCCGTGTGTGTGTGTGTGTGTGTGTGTGTGTGTGTGTGTGTGTGTGTGTGTGTGTGTGTGTGTGTGTGTGTGTGTGTGTGTGTGTGTGTGTGTGTGTGTGTGTGTGTGTGTGTGTGTGTGTGTGTACTACACCAATAAACACACTACAACGACACACTACACCAATAAACACACTACAACAAAACACTACACCATAAACTCACTACAACGACACACTACACCAATAAACACACTACAATGACAACAACAAACTACCCCAATAAACCCACTACAACAACAAACTACACCAAAAAACCTACTTCAACAACGAACTACACCAATAAACCTACTACAACAACAAACTACACCAATAAACCTACTTCAACAACGAACTACACCAATAAACCCACTACATTATAAACCCACTACAATAACAAACTATACCAATAAACCTACTTCAACAACAAACTACACCAAGAAATCCACTACAATAACAAACTACACCAAGAAATCCACTACAATAACAAACAACACCAATAAACAAACTTCAAGAACAAACTACATAAATAAACACGCTACAACAACAAACTACACCAATAAACACACTACAACGACACACTACACCAATAAACGCACTGCAACATCAAATTACACCAATAAACACACTACCACAACAAGAAGATACATCAATAACCCACTACAAAAACAAACTACACCAATAAACACACTACAACGACATACTACACAAATAAACTCACTACAACGACACACTACACCAATAAACACACTACAACGACAAACTACACCAATAAACTCACTACAACAACAAACTACACCAATAAACTCACTACAACAACACACTACACCAAAAATACACTACAACGACAACAAACTACACTAATAAACCCACTTCAGCAACAAGCTACAAAAATAAACACACTGTGACGGGAAAGTGTTGGAGCATAGATGTTCGGCAGTCCTCCAATGGCAGGTGTCAATGCCTCGTCACACTTCCAAAAAAAAGATAGACTGCTTGCCTGTTGTCTGTGGTAAGTTAGAGGGAGGAACACGTAAAACACAAAGTATGAACAATGAAACTTGAATATATTTTCTTTAAACATAAATGAAAATAAAGACAAATCTCGGGTAAATGACTAGTGCAATAAAATGACAAAGATAAATGTAAAAACACAATAGATTAAGTAATATAATGGTGAAATGGTGCTGAGAATATTGGCTTTAGCTGAGACCTCCCTTAATATACGAAAGCCAGAGAGCTTAGTATGCCTGAGAGAGATGTCAACTCTAAGAGCACAAAGAGTATTCTGAAGTTGATGGCTGGTTCAGCTCAGACGTCGACTCAGGTAGTTGGCGCTGAGGTGCAGGGTGCAGGTGCGTGGTTGGCGAGTCACCAATCAGGAGCAGGCAGGCTGGGATGGGTAGTTTGCTGGTTGACGACAGCCGGCGTGGAGGGTGTGTGGAGTAGGGGGGTGTTAGGGTACGTTTTGCCTCCTGGTCAAAACGTTTTGTGCTACTGGTGACGTATCTTGAATGTAGCATCTTGTACTGGTAGAATTGACAAAACTTTAAGTAGGGAAGAGCAGGCTCAATCTCTCTTGAAAGAGATTATCATCACAACACAATAACAACAAACTACAGCAATAAACACACAACAACAACAAACTTCACCAATAAACACACTACAACAACAAACTACAGAAATAAACACACTACAACAATAAACTACACCAGTAAACACACTACAACAACAAACTACACCACTAAACACACTACAACAACACACTACACCAATAAACACACTACAACAACACACTACACCAATAAACTCACTAAACAACAAACTACACCAATAAACCTACTACAATAACAAACTACACCAATAAACACACTACAACAACACACTACACCAATAAACACACCACAACAACAAACTACAGCAATAAACACACTACAACAACAAACTACACCAATAAACTCACTACAACAACAAACTACACCAATAAACCTACTACAGTAACAAACTACAGCAATAAACTCTCTACTACAATAAACTCACTACACCAATAAACATACTACAACAACAAACTACACCACTAAACACACTACAACAACATACTACATAAATAAACTCACTTCAACAACACACTACACTAATAAACTCACTAAACAGCAAACTACACCAATAAACACACTGCAACATCAAACTACACCAATAAACACACTACAACAACAAACTACATCAATAAACTCAACTACAACAACACACTACACCAATAAACTCATTCAACAACAAACTACACCAATAAACTCACTAAACAACAAACTACACCAATAAACTCACTACAATAACAAACTACACCAATAAACCACTACAACATCAAACTACACCAATAAACTAACTACAACAACACACTACACTAATAAACTCACTACAACATCAAACTACACCAATAAACCCACTACAATAACGCACTATATCAATAAACTCACTACACCAATAAACAAACTACAACAACACACTACATAAATATATTATATACTACATAAATCTACATTAATGACCTTCCAAATGCCTCCCAACACCTCAAACCAATTCTATTTGCTGACGACACAACCTTCATTTACTCCAGTCCTGACCCCCTTGCTCTAAATGCCACAGTAAATAATAGAGAAAGTCCATCTTTGGCTAACTGCCAACAAACTCACCCTTAACATTGACAAAACGTTTTATATTCTGTTTGGCAATAAATCCTCTAATCATATAAATCTCAAAATAAACAATACCCAAATTTGTAACAAATTAGATGGCAAATTCCTTGGCGTTTTCATCGGCCACAAGCTGAATTTCCAGGGACACATTCTAAATATATCAAAAAAAGTTTCAAAAACTGTTGGCATTCTTTCTAGGATCAGATATTATGTACCCCGCCCTGCCCTGGTGACTCTCTATTACTCCCTCATCTATCCATATCTCAACTATGGTATTTGTGCTTGGGGTTCTACTACCCAAAATCATTTACGTCCTCTAATTACTCAACCCAAAGCTGCTATTAGGACAATATCCAACTCTCGGTACCCCTACATCACTCGGTACCCCTACTCAAATCTCTGAATATGTTAGATATTAAGTCATTGCACATTCTCTCATGTGTATTATACATATATAAAACGCTGAACTGTAATGCCAATCCTGACCTCAAAAGATTCATTGAAGGCTGTAACAGAACCCATGAGCACCACACCAGAAATAAATACAGTTTTGATATTCCTAGAGTACGACTTAATCATACTAGAAATGCTCTTCAAATCAAGGGACCCAGAATGTGGAATGATCTTCCCAACCATGTTAAAGACTGTACCTCTCTCAACCAGTTTAAGATAAAAACGAAGCACTACCTAATAAATTCCCTGTAACCTACCTTACCCTTCTATTGTCAACCCATGTATGTTTTTTTTTTTTTTCAAAACAACGCTGTTTGAATGTAATTTACTGTAATAATTTGTAACTGTATTTGTGCTGCTTTTTCAACCATGTTCCCCCCTCTTTTACCTCTATTTTTATTTGTTCTCAACACATTTTATTCTTTTTACCCATTAGTTTTAAGCTTTAGTTATTAATGTTTTTCCTGCCCGAAACGCTTTGCGTAATAGTGGCTTTAGGCATTGTATGTACTAGCTCTATCTATTAGCCCAACAAACTTTGTAAAATCTCTTTATGTATGTACCTTACCTAAATAAACATTTATTTATTTATTTATTTATTATTTATATTCACTTCAATAACATACTACACTAATAAACTCACTACAACAACAAACTACACCAATAAACTCACTACAACAACAAACTACACCAATAAACTCACTCTACCAATAAACTTACTACACCAATAAACTCTCTACACCAATAAACCACTACAACAACGAACTATAACAACACACTACACTAATAAGCTCACTAAAACAAACTACACCAATAAACTCAGTACAACAAACAACACCATTAAACCCACTACAATAACAAACTACACCAATAAACTCACTACAGCAACTCACTACAGTAACTCACTACAGCAATAAACTCACTTCAACAAAAACACTTCACCAATAAACTCACTACATCAACAAACTACACCATTACACCAAGTAAAATAACAAACTACACCAATAAATCCACTTCAACAACAAACTTCATCAATAAACTCACTACAACGAGACACTACACCAATAAACTCACTACATCAACAAACTACACTATTAAACTCACTACATCAACAAACTACACCAATAAACTCACTACATCAACAAACTACACCAATAAACTCACTACATCAACAAACTACACTAATAAACTCACTACATCAACAAACTACACCAATAAACTCACTACATCAACAAACTACACTAATAAACTCACTACATCAACAAACTACACCAATAAACTCACCACATCAACAAACTACACCAATAAACTCACTACAACAACACACTACACCAATAAACTCACTACAATCACAAACTACACAAATAAACACTTTTCAACATCAAACTACGCCAATAAACTCACTACAACAACAAACGACACCAATAAAGCCACTACAACACACTACACCAATAAACACACTTGAACAACAACAAACTACACTAATAAAGTCACTACAATAACAATAAACTACACCAATAAACCCACTATAACAACATCAAACTACACCAAAAAACACATCACAACAACAAATAACACTAACAAACACACATCAACAGCAACAAATTACTCCAATAAACACACTACAACAACAACAAGCTACATCAATAACCCACTACAACAACAAACTACACCAATAAACTCACTACATCAACAAACTACACTAATAAACTGACTACAACAACAAACTACACCAATAAACTCACTACAACAACAAACTACACCAATAAACTCACTACAATAACAAACTACACCAATAAACTCACTTCACCAATAAACAAACTACACCAATGAACTCACTTCACCAATAAACAAACTACACCAATAAACTAAACTACAACAACACACTACACCAATAAACTCATTACAACAACAAACTACACCAACAAACACACTACAACAACAAACTACACCAATAAACTCACTACAATAACAAACTACACCAATAAACTCACTTCACCAATAAACAAACTACACCAATAAACTCACTTCACCAATAAACAAACTACACCAATAAACTCACTTCACCAATAAACAAACTACACCAATAAACTAAACTACAACAACACACTACACCAACAAACACACTACAACAACAAACTACACCAACAAACACACTACAACAACAAATTACACCAATAAACTCACTACAATAACAAAATACACCAATAAACCACTACAACATCAAACTTCACCAATACTCTAACTACAACAACAAACTACACCAATAAACTCACTACAATAACAAACTACACCAATAAACTACTACAACAACAAACTACACCAATAAACTCACTACAAGAACACACTACAGGAATAAACTCACTTCAACAACATACTACATCAATAAACTCTCTATACCAACACATTACACCAATAAACTGACTACAACAACTCACTACACGAATAAACTCACTACAACAACACACTACACCAATAAACTCACTACAACATCAAACTACACCAATAAACCCGCTATAACAACAATAAACTACACCAATAAACTCACTACAACAGTAAACTCACTACAACAATAAACTCACTACAATAAGAAACTACACCAATAAACTCACTGCAAGAACAAACTACACCAATAAACTCACTACAACAACACACTACAACAATAAACTCACTACAACCACACACTACACCAATAAACACACTACAACAACAAACATCAGCAATAAACTCACTACACCAATAAACTCACTACAACAACACACCACAGCAATAAACTCACTACAACAGCAAACTATAGCAATAAACACACTAAAACAACAAACTACTCCAATAAACTCTCAACACGAACACACTACACCAATAAACTCACTACAACAAAAACAAACTACACGAATAAACTCACTACAATAAGAAACTACACCAATAAACTCACTACAACAACAAACTACACGAATAAACCCACTACAATAAGAAACTACACCAATAAACTCACTACAACAACAAACTACACCAATAAACTCACTACAATAAGAAACTACACCAATAAGCTCACTACAACAACAAACTACACTAATAAACCCACTACAACAACAAACAACACGATGTGTGTTTATATTTCAGTCATGTGTGTTTATATTTCAGTCATGTGTGTTAATATTTCAGTCATGTGTGTGTGTTTATATATCAGTCATGTGTGTTTATATTTCAGTCATGTGTGTTGACATTTCAGCCATGTGTGTTGACATTTCAACCATGTGTGTTTGTATTTCAGTCATGTGTGTTGACATTTCAGCCATGTGTGTTTGTATTTCAGTCATGTGTTTATATTTCAGTCATGTGTGTGTATATTTCAGTCATGTGTGTTTATATATCAGTCATATGTGTGTGTTAATATTTCAGAAACGCATATCAATATATTCCAAATGTTTAATGTTATATTAGCTTTCATTTAAAACTTATAATGTTTTTTCTGAAGTTTTATTCAGCTGAGATTAAATGGTAACAACATTGAATTATTTTGTAACTTTATCACAGGCAGAAATATCCAGATTTGTTCCACGCTAACTAAATTTATTTATATAGGATATCTTATTATGTTAGACTTTGAGAAATAACTTTCATCATTACTTTCCTCATCGATCGTTCAAGGATCGGCGAATAATAATAATAATTTGATTGTACTCGCGAGAAAATGGCCACCATAAAGCCAATGGATCTTCTAGAAAAATCAGGAAAGTTTCTGCATCATGGCCGGAAACTGTTGGGCAACTATGTGCAGTGGGCGAGCCCCACCTGGACCCTTCAGCTCATCCTTCAGTGCGCCACGTCCTTCGTGTTTGCAGGACTTGTTCTTGCTTCTACAGCCATACAGTTCGTGGGGAATATTGAGTGTAAATCGCAGTCGGGCGGATTGACACCCCTGACAGACGAGGATAAAATTTCTGTATGTTTACAGTATACGAGATATGACGCCCACTCTGACGGAGGAGCCAACGCCAGCGGCACCACCGACTACCCGTGGATGCCCTGGGTGTATCTCCTGCTGTTAATAATAACTTTCATCCCTGTCCTAGTCAAAAAATATTTTGAACACGCACTGCTAGAGAAGTTCATCCAAGACTTCGTCGATCAAAAGTTGGAAGGTGAAGAAAAATATATAAGCTATTGGAGAGATAGTGTTGGAACACATCAGGGGTAAATATGGGCGCCATTTTTTATATCCGTGTCTTGCCTCGTGGTGAATGTCATAAGTTTTTTTCTTTTAGATGCGTCATCGGCGGGAACCTTCCACAAGATGGGCTAACATTTCCCCTACACCAGGGACGCCTAGTAACTCTAGCAATGAGTTCTCACGGATGTTCCCTCCCACCGGACTATGTTCCATCACTCCCAAGATGGCACTTGCTGTATAAAGTACAGAAAACTACGGGTGTAATTTGCCATATAATTGGGTTTATGAAAAGATACAGATTTGTTTATTTTGGTATTTTATTACTCTGTTAATTTCATGTTTGGTTTTTTTAATAATATATATAACGTACCCATTTAGACGCCGGTAATTAATGGTCTCGAATGACTTAACCCATTTTGAGTAGAAACGCCTACTAGATGATTGGAACGGTGATGACCTCTACGTGCTGTATTGCACGTAGAACATGGTGCACAATACTACTGCAGCTCAGTGTTTAAACATTATTGTGGGATTTCAAGAGATGCTGGAGCGGGAGTGGGCAGAAGAGATGGTGTGAGACCGCAGTTAGTCTCACCTCACACATGTGGACCACAAGTGGTTGGTAGAGGCGGGACCAAATAGCCAGAGCTCAACCTTCACAAGTACAACTTGCTGAGTATAATCCGGTCTACAAGTAAAAATTTCTATAAAAGTGCAGTCGACTGAGGCACATTTGAGATCATCCCGGACGAAGGATCAAACCCTCATCACGGCCCTTGTGGATTCGTTCATTTACCATAAAGGATATTTATTAAGACTGATTAAAATTATTTACATTAAAACTCAAGAGGAGGGATGAGACAACAGTCAGCAGTTGCGTGTGTGTGTGTGTGTGAGTGTACTCATCTATTTGTGTCTGCAGGATCGAGCATTGACTCTTAGATCCTGCCTTTCTAGCCATCGGTTGTTAACAGCAATGACTCCTGTCTTATTTCCCTATTATATCTAGTTTTAAAATTATGAATAGTGTTTGCTTCCACAACCTATTCCTTAAGTGCATTCCATTTTCCCGCTACTCTCACGCTAAAAGAAAACTTCCTAATATCCCTGTAACTTATCTGAGTTTCCAGCTTCCACCCATGTCCCCTCGTTCTGTTACTATTCTGTGTGAACATTTCATCTGTTTCCACCTTGTCCTCCATTCCCCTGAGTATTTTATACATTCCTATCATATTCCCCCTCAACCTTCTTTTTTCTAGTGTCGTAAGGCTCAGTTCCTTCAGGCGCTCTTCATATCCCATCCCTCGTAACTCTGGAACGAACCTCGTCGCAAAACTTCTGAACCTTTTCCAGTTACTTTATGTGTTTCTTCAGGTGGGGACGCCATGATGGTGCGGTATACTCTAAGACTGGCCTCACGTAGGCAGTGTGAAGCGCCCTTAAAGCCTCCTCACTTAGGTTTCTGAATGATCTAACTTTTGCCAGTGTAGAGTACGCAGTTATCGTTATTCTATTTATAGGTGCCTCAGGAGTTAAATTTGGTGTTACATCCACGCCCAGGTCTCTTTCTCGAGTCGTCACAGGTAGGCAGTTCCACTTCATTGTGTACTTTGACCTTTGGATAGGAGATAGGAGATAGGAGACCTTTGGTCTCCTATCTCCATAACTTTACATTTGCTCGTGTTGAACTCCAGTAGCCCTTTTTCTGACCATCTCTGCAACCTGTTCGGGTCCTCTTGGAGGATCCTGCAATCCTCATCTGTCACAACTCTTCTCATCAACTTTGCATCATCCGCGAACATCAACATATAGGACTCTATTCCTGTAAACATGTCGTTAACATATATTAGAAATAGAATTGGTCCACCGATCCTTGTGGTACTCCACAAACTTAGCTTAGCACATGTCTCCACCTGCCAGCCTTAGCCACTCGACTGGTGTTCCACCCACATGCACGGCACGGCGTCTACCACAAGACCAAACTAAAACCTACATGAAATCTCCTGATACTCTGCTATCAGAGAGTAATACTTAAGCACATAATTATAATTAAACTTATGTGTATATAACACTGCTAAGGTGTAAAAGAATTTAAGTACAATCAATAACAGTAATAATTTCAATGGCGAAACATTGACGCTAGCTTGAATACACGGCCCGCCACTGGAGCAATCCCAAATATGGTCATCCCCCCAGTGAACTGCCACCGACTCCCCCCACAGGTTTTAACATGCAAATAGCCTAACACAATATTCAAATCAGGCACACTACAGCATGCTACAATTAAATCAAACATAATTATACTGGAACACAACTGGATACCATGTTATATTTATTTAACGGGGAAAAGAAATAATGGACATACATATTTAGCATGATGAATGTTAGAATCAAAAACAGATTCGTAACACATATATCACAATCTGAATGATGCTAAATGATCTCGTGGGTGTTTACTACTGGCGTTTTTTTAATACTTGCAACTGTTCACTGCTGATTTCTCCTCTTTCAGCATTACTCTCATTTATCTACCAATGATATGTTCTTTCTTAAACACAACCACTCCTTTAGGTATAAAATCCTTTCTTCAATTTTGGGATGGGGACCTACTAAATGGAACTGTGTTACACGTTTGTTGATTATCAACAAAATAACGGCAGCTAACCCATCTTCTGTAAGTTCTATAATTTTTATGTAAACATAACCCTTATAAACACTTATAGCATTATCTGCCTTAGCTGAATCCATACTGGTGCTGTGAGAGAAATCTTGATTTTTTTAAGTATTCCATGAGACGTTTCCTTGCAAGCTTCTCTAGTGCCTAACTGAGAATGGTGGATAATGAAGCTACTGTGTAGTTTAGTGGCTCCTGTGTCCTTACATTCTGGCACATTGGCACTACATTGGCTGTCTTCCATTCCTTTGGTAACTCGCCTCATTTTCAGTGATGTGTCGAAGAGCAAACGGGATGGTCAAGTCCACAGCTACATTTTTTAGTCTCCACAAAAACCATTTGTTATTTACAGTATGTTGTTGGGTGAGTATTTATGAGTCATATGTTGCTTACAGTAAAGTGGTGGGTGAGTGTTTAAGGTCCGAATGTTATAGTAAGGCTAGTTACAATGCGTTGTACAACTTTATTCGAGTGGTTAAAACTTATTTAAGATCTGATTTAATTTGTAACTTTCTATTGAATTACACATCAAATCAGCACTTGGTGTAAGGCATAGTATTGAAAGCTGTACCCTAAAGTATCGCCAACAACACCTGCTCTTGCTTACTTATAAATAATGGAAGTGCAGGGATCTATATAGTAATAAACACCAGTTCTAACTACATGGGACAAGAAATACACCTTGGAGTACAATTTTACAAAAGAGTTTTTATTTAAAAAATACCAGATTTCCTCACACTTCTTAGAACAGGGGGGAGGGGGAGTGTACTTGGATCCACCAAAGGATTGATATAGACAAAAAGGGGTGGGGAAGGTTCCTTCTCCCTCTACAACCTGGGACTTAAAATCCTTACTCTATTCCACTCCTCATAGGTCACTACAAAGGGCCTGGGTTTACAAATGAATATACAAAATAAATGTGAATAATCCCCCCCCCCCTGTGACACACAGCTGAGTACATACACCTGAATTAACTACGCACCACTCTCCCTACACACAGGGTTCCAAAAATCCTTATTTTCAAAAATTACTATCTCTAACTCATAAAGAAAAGGGGAAGCATCGCTATAAACATCTATAATACTGCACTTATCGTATTTGTTGGAGACCATCCACAACACTGGTCTGGTTCTTACTGCCTCCCTCTCCCAAGTGACTGATAGGGGCTCCCTGCCTGCCTGGTTCCAATAATGTCCCCTCCCTATACATGTCATACATATTTCCCAATAATTCATTTATATGTCTTATAATGTTCCAGGTTGTTTTTCTATATTTACCACTGTTGTTTCTCTATATTTTCTTGCATTGTATCTGCTTTTTCTTAACCATTTTATCCATTTTGTTTACATTGTTTTTTTTAGGAGATTACATTTTCCTGTTGAGATGATGCTCTGTGCATCTGAAAGCGGTCAGAGTTCCAGACTGTTTTTCAACATTTAACACTTCTATTTCTCCCTACACAAGGGTCTCTCTCTTACATATCACTGCCTCCCCTCTCCCATAGTGACTGATAGGCAAATTTATGATAGGGAGCAGAAATTGGTCTATGTTAATAAATTTAAAATATTCCACACCAAAGAAGAATTACACTTGCCCCATGCAGAGCTAGACAATCAGGATACCATTGAGGCCACAGAAGAGAAAAGTGATTCCCCTGGTGAAGAACTTCTTGGTCTTGGTCTGTCTTTTGTTACTTCCCCTGACCCACGCTGTGGCATTGATCTCATTAGTTCCTTTGACAGGTTTGTCAATTCTAACTCTAGTACTCTTTCGGACCTGTCTGCCTTTAGAGGGGCCCTTATCCCCGTTCTTGACAGCTTGTTTTCTAAAAATCACCACCTTCCTCGTCGCTTCCAGCTTGCCCTTGCCTCCCTAAAATCTAACAACTCTATTCTTATCCTTCCTTCCGACAAAGGCAATTCGGTGGTTGTCCTTGACCGTGAGGACTACCTCCGAAAAGCAGATGTCTTGTTCTCTGACTCTCGCACTTATGCTCCTCTGACTTCTAACCCTTTGGATCGCCTCAAAACTTCCTTTAACCGCAAACTAAGACAGCTCTCTAGTCTTTGCCCTCCTGACTTTGATCTCATTAAACGTTTCCGTGTCATCTGCCCTTCTCTTCCTTATTTCTATGGTCTTCCTAAGACTCATAAACCTGGTGTTCCTCTTCGTCCTATCATTTCTTCACGGGGCTCTGTCAGCTATCCTCTTGCCTCCTGGCTCGCTAAAACCCTGACACCTTACCTTGGCACTTTTTCCCCTGCCCACCTTCGTCACTCTCAGGACTTCATAGAAAGACTGCGCCTGCAACCCTCTTGTAAGATGCTTAGTCTTGATGTCGACTCTCTGTTCACTAATGTTCCGCTCGATGACGTTCTCTCTTTCCTTAGACAGAAGGCGTCAGAGGGCCTCCTTCCTCTCCCACTTCCCACTGACGTTTTCCTCGATCTCATTAGACTCTGTGTTGACTCTAACTCTTTCTCTTTCAACGGTAAATATTACACTCAAACTTTCGGTGTCGCTATGGGTTCCCTTCTCTCCCCTGTTCTTGCTAATTTCTACATGGAATACTTCGAAACTGTTCTTCTTCCTTCTATTGATACTCGTCCCTCTCTCTGGCTTCGCTATGTTGATGACATTTTTGCTTTATGGCCTCATGACCTTAATCTTTTCCAGCCTTTCCTCGCCTCTCTTAACAATCTGGCTCCTTCTATCCATTTCAAAGTTGAGTGGGAATCTAATTCCCTCCTTCCTTTTCTTGATGTTCATGTTCACAGCTCTGTGTCTGGGTTCTCTTTCTCTGTCTACCGTAAACCCATGCATAGTGGCATGTACATTCACTTCTTTTCCTACCATCCTCCTTCTGTTAAGAAAAGTGTCCTCGTCTCTCTCTTCCTCCGCGCTCTACGCATCAGCGACCCTCAGTTTCTTGATTCTGAAATTGCCTTTATCTACAAATCATTCTCTCGCCTTGGTTATCCTTTGCATTTCATCAACTGTGCCTACTCTCAAGCGAAACGAAATTTCTTTCATCCTAAACCTGCTTCCAACACTAGTAGCACTGTACTATGCCTTCCCTTCATATCTGAACTCAAAACTTTTACCAATACCTTTCGTCCTCTTGACATTAAACTCGCCTTTCGACAAACTAACACACTTCGTAGCAATCTAGTTCACACTGCTCCTCCTGCTTCTAATGCTGCTGGTGTCTACTCTATTTCCTGTTCATCTTGTCCTCTCCAATACTTTGGCGAAACTGGCCGTACACTGAATGACAGACTTAAAGAACACAAGAGAAGTGTTAAGTCTGCAGACACTAACAATGCTCTCTTCTGCCATGTGAGGGATTCTAATCATCCCATTGATTGGTCTTCCTCCAAAATAATCTTTCCTGCCTCTACTCTACACAGACGCCGTCTTGTAGAATCGGTTCTTATACACAATGTACCCAACATGAACTTGAGTCCTGGCTTTGTTGCTGTGGACTCTTCCCTTTCACAGTATATACTCAAATGCTCTAATCTTTCTAACAAACGTGACTTAACATAAGCTTACCCCTTCCATTTATCTTTCTTTCTCTTTCCTTTTCTTTCTCTTTCCTTTTCTTTCTCTCTTCTCCCTTTTTCTGTTCATTGTCTTCTCCTACGCTCCCTTGCTATCCTCTTCTTATTCCTATTACTATCTCCTTCGGTGGTTATAATAGGAGCTGCCTCGTATGGGCCAATAGGCCTTCTGCAGTTCTCATTATTACTACTATCCCCCACACCTTACTTTCCTCCTCAGCTCTTTCTTGCCTATTTATTGCCTGTCCCTACCTCCTCATCACAATCGACTTGAGAATGGTCCAAGACGGACCGAAACGTCGTCGTCCCTTCAACTTCTAGTGTGTGGTCTGGTCAACATACTTCAGCCACGTTATTGTGACTCATCGCCTGCTTCCCCTGGTGAAGTTACTGAGTGGACATGTTAGACCTGCCCATGCCATGCAGACCAGATCAAAAACCAGACTCGATCCACCCTAGGTGGCATATTTCTGCTTTCCATATGTATTGTTGTATATTATGTTTAGCTAGTTAGGTAAGGCACCGCTATAACTCTATGCACTTGTCGTTGTTGGTCTACCTGGTTTGTAAATCCCTTCAGGGATGATGTTTTGAGTTGTGACCATGTTCACCCCACTTAGGTTTGTCTTGACCCTCAACAGACGGTTGGTACCTGTATGTGGACACATCATAGTGTGGAGGGTCTGCACCGACCATCATGTGGAACTCCCTACAGATAGCCCTGGGACAGCCACACCGACAAGTCGGACAGAACAGACCATGGAGATAGGTTGAGGAGAGATGGGGCTGGTCTTTGTAAAAAGATGAACATACACCAAGAAGAGGAAGTAAGGAACAAGCAGAAGCACGAAGAAGAAAGAAATGGGGAATAATGGTCCTGCACCTTGAAGAAACGGAATGAAAAGGTACAGGTTAAAGTACGGCCTTTAGTTTTAAGAAACTAAGGAATACTGGGTGTCAAGTACCCAGGAGTCTCCCTTTTGAGTTCCCTTATGGTTGTCAAGTGACCATCATAGTCGTTAGCATCTCTCGACTTGGGTCTCCCTTGCAGACCACGGGTACAGTCAAATCAAGGTGGAGACCTGTGTCAGTAGTATGGCATCTTATTGTGACAGTGGGTCACCTGAGTGATAGCCAGGTTTTGGCTCCAGTTACTCAAACTAACAGATGTCAGTAACCTAAGATATGATCCAGGATCCAAAGAGGCATCCTCTCATTGTTAATCCAGATGTGTTCTACCAGTTGCAGCCATGTCTACGCCTGCGATCAAAGAGCTCAAGTCTACAGCATGCCTACCCCCCTCACACTCCCCTCCGTTGGTGTGGTGAGTCCTGACAGGTCAAGTGGAACAGTTCTGGGAGTGACCCTACAGGTGTGAAGCTTGTTGTAAGTTGCAGTGTCTCCTACGGTGTTGAACACGTGGAGAGCACTCACCACTTGTCTGTAGTTACAGTATACTTTGTTGTTTTCAGTTAGCTAGCTAGTAGCCCCACTTGGAATTTTTACATTGAGTTAGACGTACCATATACTAAGAAAAATTTACATAAACTCTTGAAATTTACATTTAATTTTTCTTTTCTCCTTGTCCCCCAGGGAAGGGGAATTATGTAAGAGAGAGACCCTTGCGTAGGGAGAAATAAAAGTGCTATTGAGAGAGACCCTTGTGTAGGTAGAAATAGCAGTGTTAAATGTTCAAAAACAGTTAAGTAGGAGAGAGTCCCTTGTATAGGGAGAAATAGCAGTGCTATTGAGAGAGACCTTTGTGTAGGGAGAAATAGCAGTGTTAAATGTTGAAAAACAACCTGGAACATTATAAGACATATAAATGAAGTATTGGGAAATGTGTATGACATGTATAGGGAGGGGACATTTTTGGAACCAGGCAGGCAGGGACATGTGCAAGCCCCTATCAGTCACTTGGGAGAGGGAGGCAGTGAGCACCAGACCAGTGTTGTGGATGGTCTCCAACAAATACGATAAGTGCAGTATTATAGATGTTTATAGTGGTGCTTCCCCTTTTCTTTATGAGTTGGAGATAGGAATTTGTGGAAATAAGGATTTTTGGAACCCTGTGTGTAGGGAGAGTGGTGTGTTGTTAATTCAGGTGTATATGCTCAGTTGTGTGTCACATAGGGGTTATCCACATTTATTTTGTATATCCATTTGTAAACCCAAGGCCCTTTGTAGTGACCTATGAGGAGTAGAATAGAGTAATGACCTTAAGTCCCAGGTTGTAGAGTGAGAAGGAACCCCCCCCCTTTTTTTGTTTGTATCAATCCTGTGGTGGATCCAAGTACACTCCCCCTCCCCCCTGTTCTAAGAAGTGTGAGGAAATCTGGTATTTGTTAAATATAATCCTTTTTGTAAAATTGTACCCCAAGGTGCAGTTCTTGTCCCATGTTATTTATTTATTTATTTATTTATTTATTTATTTATTTATTTATATATACAAGAAGGTACATTGGGTTTGTGAGAATACATAGCATAGTACAGTATTTACAATCTTGTAAAGCCACTAGTACGCACAGCGTTTCGGGCAGGTCCTTAATCTAACAGATGATTTTAAGTAGGTAAATTCTATCAGAATTAATAAAATGATAACAAATGTAGTTAGAACTGGTGATTATTACTATATAGACCCCTGCACTTCCACTTTTTATATGAAAATAAGAGCAGGTGTTGTTAGCGATACTTTAGGGTACGGCTTTCAATCTCGTACCTTACAGAGAGAACTTGGCTAGCAGTAGGAACCGAAGGAGATTGTGATACAAAATGTTCACATGGTGAGGCAGGACTCAGCAAAGTTTGGAGAACTATTCCTGATGTAGGGACCGAAGAATGTTGAGGTCCTAGAGGATGTTGAGGTTGTGCTGCAGGACCCAGTGCAGTACTAGACTGAGGTTGAACTGTTCCCACTGCATGGACCGAAGAATGCTGAAGTCCGAGGAGATGAAGTTGTGACCTAGTAGATTTGATGGTTCGTTGGGTTGCATGCAGGACAGGATGTTGAGTGGCTCCTCGATGACGACTGTAGCTGAAGTGTATGATCCAATCTCCCTGTGCTCCATTATGCTCCCTGGCGATAGGAGCACCAGTATGATGGTGCTCCTATCGCCAGGGTGAAAGACTAAAGGTTTTCTAGTACCTGGCAGGGTGAGAATGAAGTTAGTACTTGACAAGGATGTACGACTTTCAAATGCAATGGAAGGTAAGTTTGTCTTACAATATTTTAGCTGGGGGCTGGTAAAGTTGTCTGGAGGAGCACGTTTATTTGGATTTGGTTCGTAGAGAGAAGGATCTTTCCTGGTGGAGCACCAGATCGAGAATCTAGAACCAGTGTAGTCAGGCAAAGTACAACAAGAAGGACTAGACAATACCTTGGAGGCGTTGATTGTATTACACGGGTCGTTGGAGAAGATGTCACACTGGCGCTGACTTTCCCTGGAGATGTCCGTATTGCGGGCACTGCTTCCCGAGGTGCTTCACAACGTTACCAGCCGTACTGTTCTGGACGGAAACTGCTGTAGAATACCTGATGGTAGAACACGGCAGATTACTTATATGTAAGTTACCTGAGCTTGTCTGGAACAGCGGCTCGTCATGGTTGTTGATGGTATGGCTGAACGGCTCAGAAGACACTGATACCTGCATTAGTGGTGCCCTGAAAAGAGGAGCGTTACGCTTACCTGTCGTCTGAGACGGGTGCCTATTCTTCACAAAGTATTTGATATCTCGAATCATACCTAGCCAGTAGTAGTCCTGTTTCAGGGTTTTGTGGGTATTATAGAAGCCGTAGTGTGAGCGAGATCCATGGACCAGAGGCAAGATATCTGGTCGTAGGCTGTTGGGAACTACCAGTTGGTTGATGTTAGCCCGATCGTCGTCCTCCTTCAATTTCCTGGTTCTGTAATACCGGTATAGCAATTAGTGCTCTACAAAGAACCCAAGGATACTGCTAGATTGTGTCTCAGCCTGTAAGAATAAAGATGGTAAGGAGGGATCCTCTCTCTGCAACTTACGGAATTCCAGCATAGTGAGATTCGGCGGGAGTCTCTGAAAATGTTGAGATACAGGCGAGCAGCTGTGGCCCGCTTCGTCACCATAACAGGAGGGGAGACGTCTTCAGAATCATCTGTTGCTTGGACCTCTTCTTTAACAAACTGCAAGATAGGATTTTTGAATGCTGAGTCACATACCTGGCGTTTTTCTGTGATGATTAAATTCGCAGGTTGTTTCTGCCAAGTCGTTGCCCAGGTGAAGTTGAACTCCTGACATGGGAAAAGGCTTTTCCCTGATGGCGACTTGGACTTCACCTTGTAAAAACGGACATTCCAGTCAGACTCTGGCCAGTGGATAAGGAGTAGTGGCAGTTAGGTCCGTGATGAGGACAGTTTCTCCGGTGTAGGTAACGTTGGGTAGGTGACTTCAGAAGGATAGATTGTAGAGCAGCTGTGTCCCTCAAGATGTTCTCATTGAACCTTCCCTCAGAAGATTCACTGCTGATAGAGACAGTTCCGGAGTACAGGTGTCTGTTGAAGAGAGAGAGATCAGTGGATGAAACAAAAATATTCATCATAGGCTTAGGAATCTTATGAATTTTACGAGGAGGTGATTTGGGTTTAGTCCCACTGCTGACCTTACAGTGAGGGCTAGTACACTCTTCTATGGTATGCCCATAGTCCTTTCCGTAACGGCAGTACAACGAGGAGTTCACATTGCTGGTACTCACTTTTTCAGGACTAGACCAGGAGGTCTTACTACAAGGTGTGACAGATGGTACTTTGCTAATAAGAGTGTAGGAGTCAGCCAACTGTGCACATCTAGTAAGGTCTGTTTCTTCCTTGTTTGCTAGGTAGAGACATATGGGATTAGGTACACGCCTAAGGAATTCTTCCACCAAGATGAGGTTGACGAGATCTGTAAAGATGGACACTTGTGCTGCTTCCAGCCACTTCATGAAATATCTCTTTTTATTATTTGCAAACTCTAGGTAAGTGGTTGGAAGCAAGGTAAGGTAAGCGAGTGATTACCTTAAATCACTCGCTTTAAGGTAATCCTTAAACTTACGTCTGTAGGTCTCGATGGAGAGGAGGTAGGCATCGAGCACTGCTTGTTTCAGTACCTTGCAGTCGGTTTCAGACGCCATAGTACTGAGAGTCATGGCAGCTCTACCTGTTAAATGAGACCTGAAAAGCACATACCACTGATAATGAGGCCAGCTAAGTTGTGTAGCCAGAGCCTCAAATGAATTAAGGAATACATCAACCTCTGCCTCAACTAAAGATGGCATCAACTTAATTGAATGTGAACAATTAAAACGTACTGGGAGTTTAGCTTCTGCTTCATTGCGCTGAGTGATGTGGGTAGTTTCTAAGTCAAGCTCTTTTCTGTGGTGTTCAAGAGCAATGGCAGGTTCTCGTTCTTTCACTTTAAGAGCTTCCTGATCACGTTCCTTTTGGAGGGCTGCTTGTTCCCTGTCATGTTCACGTTGGATTTCAAGTTCACGTTCTCTAGTAGAAAGTGCTTCCTGTTGGAGGGCAGCTTGTTCCCTCTCATGTTCACGTTGGAGTTCCATTTATTACTTTTGTAGCTCAAGTTGTTCCTTCTCTATCTGAAGAGCTTCCTTCTGACGTTCGCGTTCGAGAGAGGCAAGCTCTATCTTCAATTTCATGGCTGCCGAGGTGTTCTTATCTGCAATTAAGTGTTGCTTATGAGACTCGGATGTAATATTATCATTGTCTAATAAGTGGTCAAGTATAAGGTTGTGTAGCTCAAGTTTAGTGGGTCCATGGGGGCAGTAATGCGGTACTCATCTCATTTACTAGAGTTAACAACTCCACCTAAGTGCCACGATGTAGTGTGCCCACTTCATCATTTGGATTTTGTCTGAACGCAGTTAGACGAAACATGGTGAATAGAATGATAGTAAATATACGCAAAGAGAATACCTCAGTAGATGTACCAAAATATGAAATGTCTGACTGACAGGATGACGTGGCAACTGTAAACGATCCTGTTTAAACTTAATAGTCAAGGTTACAATAATTAACTTTAATAAGTGAATTGACTAAGTGCATTGAATTGATTAGGATCAAAAATGAAACAAGGACGTAGGTAATCTTGTACCCGGTTCTCTATATGACGAGGATAAGGGCACGAAGGATCCTACTTGAAATCTGAAACATAATTGTCTCGAAGCTAGTCCAAAAGATGGATTTCTTACCTTGTCTCTAAATGACGAGAACAAAGGTAAGAGGTTTCCTACTAAAACTAGATAGTACTTACAGAATTAACACTCTTTGTGCTATGGAAAAGAATACTAACTCCCTACCTTAGTAAGTACCATATCTCTGACCGACGCGTAGGGGTGTGAAGTGTCAATGACGAGAACTACTTGTATGGATCCCAACTGTACAGCATAGTCCGTGCGAGAGGAACTTTGGCCCTCTATATCCTCCTACGTTCGGTGTGAGGGGATGGTTCACCAGCTCACTTACACTGGATCCACATGCCTGTGGAAGCCAGTACACTTGCTAAGTGCACATGTTAAGTGCTCAGATCTAAGTTTGGTAACAGTACCCAAAACATCTTGTGTTTGGGCTCATGTGAGAGCCCCAGTCATCAGCATTCCAGAAATGTTACCCTGGTCTAGGTAGCACGTCTGTGGACAGAGTTACAGCCAATAGCATCTTTTCATTGTATGGCTTTGAGCGAGGACTCAAGATTTGCGCGGGAATCTTGGGAAGTCTGGAACAGCGTAGTGTGAGTGTCAGCCAACCGCCACTCCACCAACTGAGTGCCCAGGGGCCAGATTCACGAAAGCACTTACGCAAACACTTACGAACCTGTCCATCTTTTCTCAATCTTTGGCGGCTTTGTTTCCAATTATTAAACAGTTAATGAGCTCCGAAACACCAGGAGGCTGTTTATAACAATAATAACAGTTGAATGGGAAGTTTTCATGCTTGTAAACTGTTTAATAAATGTAACCAAAGCCGTCAAAGATTGAGAAAAGATGTACACGTTCGTAAGTGCTTGTGTAAGTACTTTCGTGAATCTGACCCCAGGGCTTCAGCCGCCATTTTGAAGTCGTCCCAGGGCCATGCTACACCGTCTCTGATTGGTTGAGAGGGGTAGGCCGTTGTGTGCCCCTTCTGATTGGGTCTTTTGAGGCAATGCCCGGGAAGCGGGTTTTCCTGCCCCAAGGCATCATTCTGCTCCGGTCACCACCACAGCCTGACATCTCTCTCTTACCCATTCGGCCAAATTGGGCAAGACGACATCGTGGTGACTGCCTACTCTGCTACTCCACACCCTGCCTCATCTACGTCGAGTACCGCTGTGGAATCCGGCCGCATTCGTAGTTCGAAAGGGGAGAAAGATAGGGAGTGCTTTGGGTAGAGATCTGGGAGGTGGATAATTTGCATACGAGAAGTACCAAGACTCGGAAATCCCCATTCCAGTGATTATAGACGTTCTAATTCCTGCTAGTGCTCTGTAGCAGTCGATGGGAACAGGAAAATTCATGTTAGTGTTTTAAGGAAGATTTCCCATGTTTGTGTAAGACGCTATACGTTGTGCGCGTCATCCGTATAGGAACATCTGCTTCACCGGTGGGTCGGGGTGCACACCAAGCCGTGTGTTGTGAAGGAGGGTTCGAAAGACGCGCCGTCATCTTTGTACGAACGATACCACGTGAGGTACCGCTCCAGCCATCTCCACCGCCGTGAGCAGTCACCCGCCAGCTAGGTGCCTGATGTATGGTAATTGTGAGTGTGTAGCCGGCTGTATAAATTAGTAAGTACTTATGTGTGTATTTCTGGTGATTTATTAGTCTCTAAGCCTGAATTCAAAGTCAGGTGTTCCGTCGCATTGTCACTAAGAGCACGTATAGAGGTGATAGTGAAGTGTGGACGAGCGAGAATATCACCCTTGTTGACATCTTGTCAGTCCAGTAGGACTTGGTCTGGTATAGACAGACGTACAAGTGTGTGTGTGGGTGGTAAACACGGGAACATAGTATTCATAGATTAGCCAAGGACTGAGAGGGATGTCCATGTAATATTTTAAATTCCATTCTGGTAGAATTTTGATAATTCATTGTTGTTGATTTCGTTCCATGTGATATAATCTTGCAGGTGTGAAATTCCAATACTGAGCGCTCAGGTATAGTGTCAGGGATTCCTGGGATAACGTCAGGGATTCTTGGCAATTGATTATTGTGGAGTGATACCAGATTGTGGTTAATTTCTTCTTGTGTTGCCAGGGCCGTGACAAGTGTGATTTATATATACATTTTTTTTTTTAGATATATGCAAGAGTTGTTACATTCTTGTACAGCCACTACCCCCTCCCCGCTCAGCTCGTTGTCGCCGTGTGGGGGCTTAGTGGGCAGCTGCTGGAGTGTGATGCTCCTTGGGACAGTCCTCTGTCCTTTTCTAGCCTCGTGCTCCTGCTGCCGTCCTCTCCAATTCTGCTGGGCACCTTTTCCTTTTCCTTTTGTTTCGTTTTTCTCCCCCCTCTTCTCCTATCTGCTTGCCATTTCCTGCTGACCTTTTGCTTGTTCTGGTTCTTCCCTTGAACTTCTTCTATTTTGACGCCCGGGTGCTTGAGGAGGCATACTCTTGCACCCGTAGAACTGTAGTACCCGACGTCGAGAGCGAGGGGAACCTTTTATTGTCAATCCCCCTTTCGTCACTGAACCCGATCTCGACGGACTGTCGGTTTCTTAAGGTGGCGTTTGTGGGGCGTATACTCACGACGCACTCCTAGGAGGCCCCGGCAAGATCGGCGATAGCGTCTTGTTAGGTGTCCTGCTTCTAATTGTGGCTCCATGGTGGGTGTGGGGGCACATTCGTGAATGAATTCTTCTTTTCGTAATGATGATGACCCCTGTTTCGGCCGTTTCTGGTTTACCTTCTCAGGCTCGTGGGGTGGGCGACCAAGCCCCCGAGTCAGTCCGTGTTGGAAGACTGGGCTCTGTAGCCTCCGCTGCATTGGGCCCCGACCTTGCTCCTCCTTTGGCTTCTCTGACTCCTTCCCCTGGCTCCCCTCCCTCCTCTGTGGTTGGGTCGAGCCCCAAGCCCCCAGTGGTGACTACCTCGTCCCCTGGCGCGGCTCCTTCTCTAGTTGTAACTACTGCGCCTTTTAACCCCTCTCTCTCTGGGGGTTCTCACCGCCGTCCTCGTCACGGCCGCCCTCGCTTGATTCCTTCCAGTTCTGCTACCTATCAAGCCTTGTTTGGTCCCGCTTCGTGGCGGGACCAAATATTTTGATCTCCTCCCTCTTGATTCTGCGCCTCCTGACGATTTCTCCCTCCATCGACATCTCGTTGATTCCGTGGATGCCTCCATTACTTTCAACCCCACTCGTCTCGGTACACGTGTCGTTGCTGCTCCTTCTCAGGATGCTGCTTCCCGCTTGGCTGCCTTATCCTGCCTTGGCGAGACCCCTGTCCGGGTCTCGAAGAACGCTCAGTTGAATGCCAGTGTTGGCACTATTTTGCTCCCGCCCCATGTTGCGACCGGCGTTCGGGACCTGCGCGACTGCCACGACGATATTCGGCATATCCTTGCTGCCCAGGGCCATTCTATTCTCCAGGTGGACACGTTTACTCGTCCCCCTCGTGGTAGTCGCCGTCAACCCCTCTGGGTTGTGAAGATTACCTTTGATGGTAGGACCCTTCCACCCTCTGTCATTCTTGCTGGTGCCAGGTGCTCTGTCCAGGAGTACATTCCTTCTCCTCGGCTCTGCAACAAGTGCTGGAGGTTTGGGCATGGTGCCCTCCGCCGCTCCGGGACTGTCTCTCTCTGTCCTTTGTGTGGTGGCGAAGGTCACTCTAAGTCGGAGTGCACTTCTCCCCAGGCTCGTTGCCTCAACTTGCCCATCCTACCTTCTCCCGTGCATGTGTCCATTACAAGCTTGAGGCAGCCGTTCTCAACTTGAAGCACCGGGAGAGTTTATCTTTTCCTGAGGCGAGACGCCAGGTTCGCCGGCTCCCGCCTTATGCTAATATCTCTTATGCTCGCGTGTTGCGCTCTTCCTCTCCTCGTCCTTCCCGCCTTCCTCAGACTCACAACCGTTTCCGGGCCTTGGACCCTGCTGCGCCCACTGCCCCCTCCTCTGTTCCTTTGGGTTCTCTCCCGAAGGATCCTCCTTCTGGTCCTCTGTCTAGGGTTCCCCTTCCTTCTACCCGGTCTGTCGTGTCTCCTGTGTCTTCTTCCTCGTCTCCCTCCGTTCCTCCTTCCCATCCTTCCCCTCCATCTCTTGACTCTCCCCGCCGCCTGTCGGTGCTGGCTGATGTCCATCGCTCTCCAAACGGCCGTCATGTGTGCTCTCGTTCAGCTTCTCCTGTTGAGACGCTAGAATCCGTTGCCCAGTACGTGGTTGCTGGGACACCTGTCTCTTTACGTCAGAAGCGTAAACCTGGCTCCTCTCCTTCCTCCTCCCCGGTGGGTAAGAAGGTTTCGCTTTCTTCCTCGGCCCCTACTTCTGCCTCTCTCGCTCCTTCCCCTCCCATTTTGGTGGTTGCGCCCCCTGTTCCTGCTATGGAGGTTTCTTTAGCCCCGCTTCCCTCTCAGTTGCTGCCCTTGCTGAGGTACGCTCCCCTCTTTCTACCCCTCCTCTTCCTGCTGTTGTCCTTGCCTGCTCCTCTCCGTTGTCTCCTCCTCTTCCTCCTCCTCCTCCTCCTCCTCCTCCGGACCCTGCCCACCCACCTCTGATCTGTTCTCCCGTTTCCTTCCCTCCGTCTTTGCTCAGTTTACCCATGCCCCCTAACCCTGACTTTGCTGACCCTGATATTCTTTAACGTGCTCTGTTGCTCTTTCGCCTTTGTTTCTTCCTTGTTCACTGTTTTTGTCCTTTCTCTTCTCGTTGTTGTCCATTCTTCAATGGAACGTTCAAGGTTATTACGCCAATTTCCTCGAACTCCAACTTCTGATTTCGCGGTTTTCGCCCCTTTGTGTCTGTCTCCAGGAGCCGATGCTTGGTGCTCGTCCTGGTCGTTTTCGTGGCTATTCCTGTCTCCCCCCCCCCCCCCAGCTGTTGCTGGGGCTTCTAGTTCTTCTGCTCTTTTGATTCGCGCTGATGTTCCCTTTGTGCCTTTACTTTTTCCTTCGCCTCTCCATTGTTCTGCTGCTCGTATCTTTGTGGGGAAATGGTACACTGTTTGTTCCATTTATCTCCCCCCGAGTGTCCCGCTTTCTCTTCCTGATTTGAAACACCTCCTAGACTCCTTGTCGGAGCCTGTGCTCCTGCTGGGTGACTTCAATTGTCGTCATTCTCTTTGGGGTGACGTTCTGACGAATACCCGGGGTCGCCTTCTTGAGCCGTTTCTCCTCTCTTCTTCCCTGTCTGTTCTGAATTCTGGTGAGCCCACTCATTTGGACTCTCAGACTCGCACCCTTTCTTGTCTTGATCTTTCTCTCTGCTCTTCTTCTCTTTACTTAGATTTCACGTGGCAGGTTCTTGATGACCTCCATGGAAGTGATCATTTCCCCATCCTTGTTTCCTTTTTCTCTTTTCGCCCTTCCCTCTCTTTCCCTAGGTGGCAGTTTGCTAAGGCAGACTGGACCCTGTTTTCCCTCAGTGCTACTCTCTCTGACCTCTCCCTTCTGCCTCTCTCTCGTGTTCTCCTCCTTTTTTATGACACTGTCTTCAACGCTGCCCTCCGCTCTATCCCTCGCTCTTCCTCTCGGGGTCCACGAAAGTGCGTTCTCTGGTGGAATGCGGACTGTGCGCGGGCTGTCCACTGTAAGCGTGCAGCCTGGAAGAGGCACCGCCGTAGGCAGACGACCGATTCTTTTCTTTTCTTTCGGAAAGCGAGTGCGGTGGCCCGTAGGGCCATCCGTACGGCTAAACGTGAATGTTGGGCATCTTATGTCTCAACAATTACGTCCGAAACTCCTCTGGCCCAGATCTGGAAGCGTATCCGCAAGATAGCGGGTAAATTCGTTCCCGATGTTTCACCGGTCCTTCACCTCCATGATACTCTTGTAGCGGACCCGTTGCAGGTCGCTTCCGTACTGGGTTCCCACTTTTCTTCTGTTAGCTCTGGTCTTCATCTTCCTCAATCTTTTCTTCTTCGTAAACCTGTCCTTGAGTCTCGTCCTTTAGATTTCTGCACTCGTCTTCACCTACCCTATAATGATCCCTTCTCTCTCTCTGAACTTCGTTCTGCCCTGGCCCTCTGCGGTTCTACAGCGGCGGGCTTCGATGGTATTCATTATGAGATGCTTCGCCATCTCCCTCCGTGCACGTCTCAGTATTTACTGAGTCTGTATAATCAGATCTGGGAGTCGTCGTCAGTCCCTGAGGACTGGCTCGATGCCGTTGTCCTCCCTGTTCGCAAACCGGGGTCTCTGGGTACTTCCCCTAAGGACTTTCGCCCTATTGCTCTCACAAGTTGTGTCTGCAAACTCTTTAAACGTATGGTTAACGTTCGTCTGATGTGGTTCCTGGAACACCATCACCTCCTCTTCCCTTCTCAATTTGGTTTCCGCAAGTGCCGCAGCACGACAGATGTCCTGGTGAACTTGGAGGTCTATATTCGTACTGCTTTTGCTGCGAAGACCTCCGTTGTTGCCGTCCTTTTTGACCTGGAAAAGGCTTACGACACCACTTGGAGATATCATATTCTATCTCAACTTCATTCTTTTGGCCTTCGTGGTCATCTCCCTCTCTTTCTCCGCAGCTTCCTCTCCCGTCGTTCCTTTCGGGTGCGCCTTGGTACCGCGCTCTCTGCCTCTTTTCAGCAATACGAAGGTGTGCCCCAGGGTAGTGCTTTGAGCACTACTCTTTTTCTGGTTGCCCTCAATGGTCTTCTTTCTTCTCTTCCTTCTGGTGTCTTCTCCGCTCTCTATGTCGATGATCTTACCCTTTGCTGTCAGGGTGATGATTCGCCTCTCCTTCAGCGCCGGCTTCAACTTGCAATTGATGCCGTGTCGTCTTGGGCCACCGATCATGGCTTCAAGTTCTCTACTTCTAAGACTTGTGTCATGACTTTTACGCGGAAACGGGTTGTTCTTCGTCCCTCTTTATCACTTTATGGTCATCCCCTTGAATACAAAGATTCCGCAAAGCTTTTGGGGTTATTCCTTGACACTCGTTTGTCTTGGTCTCCCCATATCTCTTACCTCCGTGTTGAGTGCTCTAAGGCCCTTACCCTCCTTCGGGTCTTGTCCCATACTTCTTGGGGAGCAGATAGGCGCACTCTCCTTGCTTTACATTCCTCTCTTGTCCTGTCTAAGCTCGAATATGGTTGCCCTGCTTACTCGTCTGCTTCTCCTTCTACTCTTCGCCGTCTTGATGCTTTGCACCATACTGGGTTGCACCTCAGTTCTGGTGCCTTTCGTTCGACTCCCGTCCTTAGCTTGTATGTTGACACTGGCTTCCTGTCTCTCCAGGACCGCCGTGATCGCTACTGTCTTCGCTATCTTGCGCGGTCCTTACAACATCCTTCCTCTCGCCTCTGTCGTGCTTTAGCTTTTACCCCTCCTGCGGTTCCTGTTCCTCTTCACCACCTACCTCTTTCTGTCCGGTTATCTCGCCTCCAGGATTCTCTTTCCGTTCGTATTTCTAATGTTTCTCCTCGTGTTGTTCCTTCTTTGCCCCCGTGGAGAGTCCCTCTTCCGCGGTTTTGTACTTCCTTGACCCGTATCACTAAAGCTTTTACCCCTCCTACGGTTCTAAAACGCCTTTTCCTGGAGCACTTTTCTTCTCACTCCCGCTCCGTTTCTGTCTTCACCGATGGGTCTAAGTCGGCGGACGGTGTTGGCTACTCTGTTGTTTTTCCTGATCGCACTTATATGTGTCGCTTACCTCCGGAGACTAGTATCTTTACAACGGAACTTTATGCTATTCTCTATGCTCTTCGTCTCCTGCTTTCTCGTCGTCAGTCCTCCTTTGTAGTTGTTGTTGACTCTCGTAGTGCCCTCATGGCTCTCGGGTCCTTTAATCCGGTTCATCCAGTAGTTGTCGAGATCCAGCATTGGCTGTTTCTTGTTCACAGTAAATTTAAGTCGGTTGAGTTTTGTTGGGTTCCCAGCCATATTGGTGTGTCTTTAAATGAGCGTGCGGATGCTGCTGCCAAGGAAGCTGTCCGCTCTTGTCCCATCTCTCGTAAAGGCATTCCGTATTCCGACTTTTACCCGGTTATCCATTCCTCCGTCCTTACTCGTTGGCAGGCTTCATGGTTGTCTGTTACTGGTAACAAGCTACGCACTCTTAAATGTTGTGTTTCCTCGTGGCCGTCCTCCTTCCACCGTAACCGGCGGTGGGAAACAGCTCTGGCGAGATTGCGTATTGGCCATACTCGCTTAACCAATGGTCACTTGATGGAGCGCCGCCCTGCTCCTTATTGTCCTAGTTGCATTGTCCTTCTTACGGTCGTGCATGTCCTTCTTGAATGTCCTGACTTCCAGGACGAGCGTGTCTTGCTTTCCGACCGCCCCTCGCGGTCACCTGTCCCTCAATAGAATTCTTGGTGACTCGGATACTTTTGATATCGTTCGCCTTATGCGTTTTTGTTCTCGTATTGGCATCCTTGGTGATATTTAACGCCCTCTGATTATTTTGCGCATTTGATGGAGCTACATAGCCTTCCCGGTTTGGTGCCTTCTTTTGATAATTACTTACTTACTTGTACAGCCACTAGTATGCGTAGCGTTTCGGGCAGGTCCCTGGAATACGATCCCCGCCACGAAGAATCGTTTTTTTCAACCAAACACACATTTTACTGTTGAGTTAAACAGAGGCTTCAGTTAGGGATTTGCGCCCAGTAAATCCTCCCAGCCAGGATACGAACCCATGACAAAGCGCTCGCGGAACGCCAGGGGAGTGTCTTACCACTACACCACGGAGACATATATTGTGTCTGAAGTGTTAACGTAATTTTGGTAGAAATGTAGAGAGTGACGAGGCTGTCGGGAGTGACAGCCATCGCTCTGTCGAGTAACGTAAAATTCTCGGGAGAGTTTATCGATCCGTGGGATCGCTAAATCACTCACCCAAGTTTATCCCATTAACGTTTTGATAGCTTTAGGCTACAGGTGTCAGCAGTAACAATATATATGATCGTAGTCTTACAGTGTCCAGTGTTATTGTGTGTTATTTACTGAGGTGATTGCAACGTATGGACCAGTGTTCTAAGTGGTAATTAAAGCACTGGGGTCATTTGCAACAGTAAGTAAGTGTTGGGCAGTGTACTAATATAGTTTGATTTAGTGCACGTGTTGTGTGTGTTATAGCAAAGGGGTTGTCATTGATGGTGATTGATGCTAGCGCTGATCAATCACCGAGGTGTTTTGTGCAGTTCAGTAAGTCATTTTGGAGTCGTGTTCTAGAGGGTTCATGCTCTGAGAGTTATTTTCTGGGCTTCTGTAGTACTGTCATTGAAACCGGATTGTAACATAAATCACTGTAATTTGTTAGTGTGATTTATCATTGTCTTGGGTGAACTCGGCTCAAGACGAGTACTTGGGTTTTATATTCTCCTGTTATCTGGTAGGACATTGATGTCCAGTATTCAGTGAGGTGATTGCAAGGCAATTAATATAACGTAACCAAGGGAACACCTATCGCTTATAGAGAATTTGTTCTTTGACAATTTGAGTAACTTAAAATACGTTTTGTTTAATTACTCCCCTGCAAGCAGCTACAATAGTCTCAGGGTAGTCTAGCCATCAGCCAGACAAGAATTTTAGTATTGTCTGTCGTAATTAACGGTCAGTGGACGGGTAATTGACGTATTTCTGGAAGTCAATGTAATTAACTTTGATCCGTGTGTGATCGACTCACACGAAGGCTCCATTGTTCGATTAACGTAACGTCGTTATTTATCTGTCCGGAAAAACCAGCACTTGATTGACTCGTGGGAAGAGTAACGTCATTTTAGAATAACGTAAACGTGGTGATTAGCATCCTCAATCACCTGAATTGGTCTAAGTATGGTAGGCTCAGACGGAATTCATACCTTAATGTAAATTGCTGAGCCAGTGCGAAAGGTTGTGTATTTAACTGATTAATTATTGATCTTGAGGACTAATTAATTGCTCTAATTGTAATCATGAGTGATTACTGTTCTCTTAACACTTTGGACATTGTAAAATGCCAACTATCGTTGAGTGATAGTAACCATAACCCTGCAAGTCACACTCCATTATTAAATTGAGACTGCTTCTTGAGTTTTCGACTAAATATATATGGCACCACACAACAATAAATTATTGTTGTGAGAGCCCAGGACTTACTCGCTAGATTCGCTTCGGCGAATAGTGAAGGTCAACGGCCTAAGATTTTTGTTTTTATTTTTATTTTTACATGCAAGCATGCAAGTTAAATACAATAAACACATGAAAAGAACATAGAAAACATAACAAAACAAAACAATATACCACCGGCCAGAAGGGCCGACAGCACAGTACAACAAATCGCAAACATGAGAAATGCTTGAGAAACACAGCATACATCAAGACACAAAATAGAAAACCTTGTCAAACAAGCAAGCACAGTAACATTACAAAACAAAACATTATAAAACAAAACAAACATCAAGAGGTATAACATCATGCAATCAAGAAAACAAAACATAGTAACATACACAAGAACAAAACACAACATAAAGGACATCATGAAATAGAACAAGAAAATCACACAGCACGCAACAAGCCAAAATAAAAACACAAATAAAAATAAAAACAAAAACAAAAAACAACACATTCTAGCAATGCAATAGTAGAACACACATGGGAAAGTAACAACACAAAAGCAAATACAGGAATAAAAACGCCCTCACCAAAACACCGGCCTCGCAACAAATAAGGGAGAGGCACGGGCACAGAATACAATAGGGCAAACAAAAGGCCATAGGGGCACACAACACTACAGTAACATGGAATCAGCTGACATATTTACCCGGGAACAAGACCCGGGGGAACTGCACATTGAACGCCTCCCAATGCAGCCACCTCCCCCAAGAGGCCCGACCCTCCACCGGGGACGCCCTGTCATCCGGAACCCCGGCGGTGTCACTCTGGAGGCGAGTAGCCGCCACCCTACTCCATACACCGGGAACCTGGCCATTACGGAAGTCCTCTGGCCTTTCAGACAGCAGGAACTCGGCAACAACGGCCTCCAGGGCCCCAAGGCGCAACCCCACAGAGACAGGACACCACCACAGGGGCACCAGCAGCCACGGGCACACAACCACACTGCAGGGAACCAGGGCGGCTCGCATCCTTTCGTAAAGTCACTACCAGGCCACACCCGGCACCAGCATCCACACTCCCTGGCAGCGGAAGCCACCACACCCTACTGAGGAGAGACCCCTGGCGAGAAAGGAACAGAAGGCACACCCAAGACATGGGCACCAGCACCAGCAGGCACATGTGCCTCCGCCACCACTAACCGCGGAGACAACGACGCATCCGGGTCCACACCACCAACACCCGAAGACCCACAGTCACTGAAGTCCCCAACATCGGCCCAGGCAGTAGACGAACGCCTGGAATGTTTGGGCTCCGGCCGGATATCGTCAGAGCCGGAAGCAGACCCAGAAACACGGCACCACTAGCTGGACGAACCGACGCTCGACGCAGAACGGCAGCAGCCTCTACCACAGGGGGAACCGGACCACACACAGCAGGAGGCTCCACAGCCACCTCATCACCCAGCACAGTAGGGACCCGAGGTGAGGATACAGGGCCAGGCTCAGCAGCCGAAGACGAGGTAGCAGACAGCGATGCTTCACAGGGAGCACCAGGAAGGCCCACGGAAGCAGCAGGGCCAATGACAGGAGCAGGAGAAGCATCCGACGGCACCACAACATGCGGAGGAGGGTCTGCAACAACCGGGGGAATGTTGGGCGACACTGGGGGAGCCTCATCAGCTAACGGGAAGTTCACCTCCTCACCCCTGGAGTCGTCCTCCAGAGGGAGCAGCGGGAAATCGTCTTCATGGAACAAATTCACGGGAGCAACCGGATCAGCAGTGCACCCGGCAGCCTGATGCCCCAACAAGCCACACCGGAAACAAGTAGGGGGTTGTCGGGCATAAAACACCCCCACATAGTACCCTAAAAGATCCAGATTGAACGCCTCCCAATGCAGCCACCTCCCCCAAGAGGCCCGACCCTCCACCGGGGACGCCATGTCATCCGGAACCCCGGCGGTGTCACTCTGGAGGCGAGTAGCCGCCACCCTACTCCATACACCGGGAACCTGGCCATTACGGAAGTCCTCTGGCCTTTCAGACAGCAGGAACTCGGCAACAACGGCCTCCAGGGCCCCAAGGCGCAACCCCACAGAGACAGGACACCACCACAGGGGCACCAGCAGCCACGGGCACACAACCACACTGCAGGGAACCAGGGCGGCTCGCATCCTTTCGTAAAGTCACTACCAGGCCACACCCGGCACCAGCATCCACACTCCCTGGCAGCGGAAGCCACCACACCCTACTGAGGAGAGACCCCTGGCGAGAAAGGAACAGAAGGCACACCCAAGACATGGGCACCAGCACCAGCAGGCACATGTGCCTCCGCCACCACTAACCGCGGAGACAACGACGCATCCGGGTCCACACCACCAACACCCGAAGACCCACAGTCACTGAAGTCCCCAACATCGGCCCAGGCAGTAGACGAACGCCTGGAATGTTTGGGCTCCGGCCGGATATCGTCAGAGCCGGAAGCAGACCCAGAAACACGGCACCACTAGCTGGACGAACCGACGCTCGACGCAGAACGGCAGCAGCCTCTACCACAGGGGGAACCGGACCACACACAGCAGGAGGCTCCACAGCCACCTCATCACCCAGCACAGTAGGGACCCGAGGTGAGGATACAGGGCCAGGCTCAGCAGCCGAAGACGAGGTAGCAGACAGCGATGCTTCACAGGGAGCACCAGGAAGGCCCACGGAAGCAGCAGGGCCAATGACAGGAGCAGGAGAAGCATCCGACGGCACCACAACATGCGGAGGAGGGTCTGCAACAACCGGGGGAATGTTGGGCGACACTGGGGGAGCCTCATCAGCTAACGGGAAGTTCACCTCCTCACCCCTGGAGTCGTCCTCCAGAGGGAGCAGCGGGAAATCGTCTTCATGGAACAAATTCACGGGAGCAACCGGATCAGCAGTGCACCCGGCAGCCTGATGCCCCAACAAGCCACACCGGAAACAAGTAGGGGGTTGTCGGGCATAAAACACCCCCACATAGTACCCTAAAAGATCCAGATTGAACGCCTCCCAATGCAGCCACCTCCCCCAAGAGGCCCGACCCTCCACCGGGGACGCCATGTCATCCGGAACCCCGGCGGTGTCACTCTGGAGGCGAGTAGCCGCCACCCTACTCCATACACCGGGAACCTGGCCATTACGGAAGTCCTCTGGCCTTTCAGACAGCAGGAACTCGGCAACAACGGCCTCCAGGGCCCCAAGGCGCAACCCCACAGAGACAGGACACCACCACAGGGGCACCAGCAGCCACGGGCACACAACCACACTGCAGGGAACCAGGGCGGCTCGCATCCTTTCGTAAAGTCACTACCAGGCCACACCCGGCACCAGCATCCACACTCCCTGGCAGCGGAAGCCACCACACCCTACTGAGGAGAGACCCCTGGCGAGAAAGGAACAGAAGGCACACCCAAGACATGGGCACCAGCACCAGCAGGCACATGTGCCTCCGCCACCACTAACCGCGGAGACAACGACGCATCCGGGTCCACACCACCAACACCCGAAGACCCACAGTCACTGAAGTCCCCAACATCGGCCCAGGCAGTAGACGAACGCCTGGAATGTTTGGGCTCCGGCCGGATATCGTCAGAGCCGGAAGCAGACCCAGAAACACGGCACCACTAGCTGGACGAACCGACGCTCGACGCAGAACGGCAGCAGCCTCTACCACAGGGGGAACCGGACCACACACAGCAGGAGGCTCCACAGCCACCTCATCACCCAGCACAGTAGGGACCCGAGGTGAGGATACAGGGCCAGGCTCAGCAGCCAAAGACGAGGTAGCAGACAGCGATGCTTCACAGGGAGCACCAGGAAGGCCCACGGAAGCAGCAGGGCCAATGACAGGAGCAGGAGAAGCATCCGACGGCACCACAACATGCGGAGGAGGGTCTGCAACAACCGGGGGAATGTTGGGCGACACTGGGGGAGCCTCATCAGCTAACGGGAAGTTCACCTCCTCACCCCTGGAGTCGTCCTCCAGAGGGAGCAGCGGGAAATCGTCTTCATGGAACAAATTCACGGGAGCAACCGGATCAGCAGTGCACCCGGCAGCCTGATGCCCCAACAAGCCACACCGGAAACAAGTAGGGGGTTGTCGGGCATAAAACACCCCCACATAGTACCCTAAAAGCCGGACAGAGGATGGAATGTCCAACCGCAGCCGCATCCCGGGGGTACGAATGTTTGTCTTCACACCCGAATACTTCCCAGAGGACAGCGAGCTCATCCACACACTGATGACGGGACCATACCTCTGGAAGAAACACCGGAGGAGGGTCTCAGGAAACTTCATGGGGGCGCCATGGACACTCACGTATGTCACAGCACCACTGCAGTCCGAAATGGCCACAGACCCATTGCCGTCCTGCAGTAGCAACGTACGCCCCTCGTACTGTCAGAGAAAATCCCGGTACACTGCCTCACCCACAAACTTTATGATCACCCGACGAGCAGTGACCAGCTCGACACCATAGACGTCCTGGATCGGGACCTTGAGCATGTCACTCAAGACCAAGTCCATAAGAGGGTAACCTGCACGGCCAGTAAACTCCAAACCTATGGAGTTCACCCTCACGACAGCTGGAAGATGGCCGCCCATCGCAAAAGCACCACGTCCACTCCACCAGGAACAGCAGGGAGGGTCGAGACACCCACACCCCCTGCCGGCAAAATCGGCAACTGTGGGAAATTTTTACCCACCATATCTAATTATCATCTAAGAAATGTATTATTTCTGTATCATATCAAAATCATATCTAAAATCATATCAGAATCATTATAGATACAACTTGATCCTAGAAGATAATGTCACTTGAATCCCGTAGGCATAGGGCCCTATAGATGCCTACGTGACTTTGTGCATGATCTCTTTTGGATCCAGAAGCTTCTAGAAGCATTTTTAATTAAAAAATTATTGGAACATTGATTCAATATCCGGTAGGGATGAAAATCGAGTCCTTATTAAGAATCAGTGGTACTATCAAGTACTACTTATAATCTTTATATCCTATATCAAATTATATTATAATCACATCTTATTTCAATCATAAGTCTAGACTGTAAAAATAATCAATCAATATTCATAGAAGACTTCCATGCTCTGGGAGCATGGGAGGGGATCTGGGGCAGAAGTGCCCATGAGAGCCCAGGAGGACCGCGCGTTTGTTGAAAACTGTGAACATGTGTGACGGATCCTTAGCGAACATTACTAGCTCAAGGACACCTTATCTAATATCTTTATCACTAGTGAACACTCTAGAACTGGGGGAGTACCTGGACAATATCTACAAGGAAAATTCTAGAACATTTACATAAAATAGGAGTGTATAGTGGAGCTCACAGTGACACGGTTTCCACCACCTTCATTCCTAATCTTCATCAACTATCATTCTTCTGCAACTGCACGGACAATCAAGTAGCAACGCTACCAGATCATCATACAGCAAAGCTGTGACTTAAAATATCGTGCCTAAACTCAACAAGAGAAAGTTAATCAGTCTGGCACCTTTTCAGACAGGCACCCCAACTGGCAGAGAAGTATATTGAAGGTTATTTTGGTATATGATTGGCCAATTGTATGCTTGTGTGACTTTAATATCCTGTAAATCTGTCAGTCGGTTAAAAAGCGAGGCAACGCCTCATATTTCAGTAAGTTTATTAATATTGTAGAAGAGCAGTAGGTCCTTATCCAGGCACTAGACCTCATGAGTGTCCAGTTGTGTCAGAAAAAGATTCAGTCGCAATGCGTAAATAAAGTCTGATGAGTGTCCATTGTGTGGAAAAGGATTCAGTCAAGCTGACTACATAATCATATAAATTGAATATAAATATGTCTGCATATATATTTGAATATATAAATTAAGTTAACAATTGCTTGCTTAGTTAATTTATAAGTTATCATACAAGTTCATTTAATTGAATATAATTTCTAGTACTTAGTTAAGTGCTTAGACTACATTTAAAGTCATTTATTATACTTTTGCAATTTAATTTGTTGTTTATAGTATAAGTACATATTGGCTGTTAATAGTTATGGTGCAAGGTTAGACTATGTATGTTTAAATCCCTGATTTAAACAGAGCCAGTGTTCAGTCATATAACTGAATTTATCAAATCTTATCATTGTATAATATACAAGCTGATGTGAGATCCCTGTCTACAGGTGGACTGGAACTTGTATCAACTAATTCATTCACCCCACCTGTCCCTTACAGCCCACAATCTGTCATTAGGAAAAGAGGAGCTAGGATTTACGGCCCTAGCTAGAGATTTTAGGAATTAATTTGCAGACAGTAATTTTTAATTTAGTTCAGTCCAAGTCTCTAGTAGTCTCCTCTTATATCAATCCCAGCAGGTTTTTCCCACATTATTGGTCCTTCGAACCTAGATATTTATGGTCATTCGTTTACGAAATATCATTCCAGCAAATACATAAGAAACTTCTTGAGTTTGCATTGGAATAATTTTTACATATTCTAGCCTAACCTAGCTATCAGCCAATATTTATCATAGCTATATATCTAAGTAAACATATTGTTTGCAGTGGCTTAAGCCACCATATCCATTAACTAGTAAGCATTCATAGCATACTAATACTGTTCCGTTTTAAGAAACCACAGTACTTAAGTATATCAGTGCCATAGACACTGAACTGCATCTTTATTTAATCATATACCTACCTCACTTATGGTAACATTATATACATATTTAAGTGTATTATCTAGCATTATCTCTAATCAACTGATTTTCAGAGCTGCTCATTACATAATATCCTTTAACCCTTAAATGGCGCATAGCTATAAACCATTTGACACCCACAGGCGCATACCAAAAAAAAAAAAAAAAATTATTTTTTCTTCCTAACCTGTTAATTTGTGTTCACTGATCACGGGAAAAATAATAAAAAAATCGTAAGTGGCATATATTGCCCACTATAGGGCGGGGAAGTGTGACAAAAATCAGGCGCTGACTGAGCGTGCGTCAGAGGCGGTCTGTTGATCGCCAGCTGTCAGGCCAGAGTTTCCACAAAGAGATAATTACCTAATTATTTCAATGTCTCTGATTGATTTTTCGTAGTTTTTTTGCTGTAATATTATTCAATAGTGTGTGGTGTGATATATTTATATAATAAAATGAGTAAATCATTTATATGGTGTGCGTATTGTTGATTCAATTATGTTCATCAAACAGTGAACAAATACTTTGTCGGTTATTACACTATATACACAGGTTATATATAAGTATCTGCATGCTTTGTTCACCATGACAAACCACTAAGTTGGTATGCTGAGTGGCAGTGGCAATGGCAGGCAGTGACAGGCTGCCACTGGCTGCCACTCCCTCCCTCACCTCACCTCACCTGCCTTGCCACCATTCTCCACCCACCATACTGTTTTTGCTTTTATATACAGACGTTATATATAAGTATTTACATGTTTTGTTCACCATAACTGTACATCTAAGCTTGTATGGTCAGTAAAGGCAGAGTGACGTAGCTACTCACACAGTCAGCTGGTGGCGGCCACCCTCAAGGCCAGACGCACTAATATTTCTCCTACAACAATACTGTTTGTGGTGTTATTACGCTATATACACACATTATATATAAATATCTACCTGTTTTATTCACCATACTTGTACAAGCAAACTGGTATGGTGCCCAAAGACCATCGTGGTCATCAGTAAACAACATGATAAGTCCTGCAGACGACGCTCCTCCCTCACAAAAATGGCGGCTCCCAACCTCCTACTCTCGCTGTTATCTCACACTATACACATGTTATATATAAGTATCTACATTTGTGTTCACCATAGCGAACCACTAAGATGGTATGGTGAGTGCAGTCAATAAAAGGTGGCCACACACACTCAAAAGACAACGCCACCATCCTCCCTCCCACAGCATTACTCCTCCCTCCATGGCGCACAGCGCCACATATCACCACAATCCTGCTATTATCAGAACCCTGGTCAGTTTTATCACAGTGAGGGGTCTTCTGTAATAATATCATCGCTACATAATAGCATGAACAAGTATATTATGGCATTTTTAGGCGATGCTGTGGTCACAAGCTGAACAGCAGTGCTGTGAGCTCATGCTGCGTGCGTCAGGCTTGGTAGCTCACTCAATACTGAGGCCCCTAACACCCTGGAGTTTGGCCCACGATTTTTTTTAAAAATGGCGTCTGTTTACAAGAGCCCTGATGAAGGTGTGGTGAACCCCGTGTATCCGCGGGCCGTTTAAATCTTGCGTAGTACTCCAAAGCATCATATGATGCGATGCGCAATTTACTGCAAGTCGGTCAAAGCATCATATGGTGCGATGCGCAATTTACTGCAAGTCGGTCAAAGCATCATATGATGCGATGCGCAATTGAAGGGTTAAAAAGTATTTTTATCACTGTAAGATCATTTCATTACAATCTAACTATAATCAACTATATCAAACCCTATTACAGGTAAAACCATTAGGCATTCTACTGTATTTTATAAAGCAACTATTAGGGTAACAGATCTTGTAATAACTTTGCAAAAATAGTGCCATTTACTATTTTTAAAAAATTATTACAGGATTTATCAACTTGGTGTATTCGTGCATTCGGATCACAAATCAAATTATTATAGTACTTTTGATAATTTAACACCTGCTTCAACCAGATTCCAGGGAGGAAATGAAGGATGATCTTTGGAATCATTACCTAAGTAGACAGGAAAGCTCATTTATCAAAACACATTAACATCATACATATTTATCAGAAAAAGAAAATATCTCGGAATCTCCGAAACTCGGAAAAAGTCAAAATGGCTAACAGTATTCCGCCAGCTACAGAAACAGGAAATAAAAGGACACAAAGTGTCTAAAAAATCACTTGAATCTACAGCCTACAGACCATTTAAATCAGGTGATAGACAAATGTCATCATCACTTGGCTACAATAGTCTACCATTGGGGATTAAGACCAATCTTAATCTCACATCACAATCTGAAAGGCTAAACAGCCCCTCACCACTAATCCACAATCTGAAAGGCTAACAGCCCATTGACAATGTCAATACAAGTATTATCATCCATCTAAGATAACTATCTTAATCCAAGAATATAGTCTTGATCACCTAATCTCATGCTTTCACTGGAGTGAAAGCAGCCTCAGAAAATCTGAAGTTAATCAAGCATCTCAGAGACTTACTTAATAGAAAAGGCAAAGCCAAGAAAAAAAATAAAAAGCAAAATGCTTCATCACATCATGAATAATGTAGATACACATTATTACAGAATTACAGAGACAATTCATCCTTTAAGGAAATCCTTGGAGGAGTACAAGTGTTACATGCTTGTATGAACTACTTGCATGTAATTGCTTACGTACAAGTTTTACATACTTGTAACAACATCTTATCACAAAGCCAAATCTTTGATAGACTTCGAGCTTACGTACAAAGATTACGAAGCCGAGGAGAACTTAGATCACAAGAAAAATCACTAAAGGTGAATCCACGGACAAAAACAAAAATGTCCAAACTGGCAGTCAAAAATCAAAGCAACAAAACTCCTCTTTTGCAAAGTGGAAACAGAGTAATGTTGGCTCTTATGCTATATCCCCCCACAGTTAACAGAACTGTAGGAAATCAAGCTACCAAGACAGATAAGACAAAAGGAGCTGCAAGTGCTCCAAAATGTTTATTCTGTCAAGACGCACATAACATTTATCAATGCACAGTTTATGAAGGCCGTGCCAGTCGAATCAATCGACTGAAATCTTTGAACAGGTGCATCTGTTGTCTACGGAAGCACGATACAAGTGAGTGTAACACTCAATTGCTGAACTGCCAATATTGTCATAAAAGTGTACATCACACAGCACTCTGTGGTGATATTAACACTCAATCCAGATCACAAACTTCCAATAATCAACCAGCATCTCAGGCAAAGCCAAAAGATGATAATACCACAACAGCCGTGCAATTCTGTACAGTAATGAGTAATGTCAACGACTTAGATACAGAAATTGTTACAACAGCCATATTGCCTACTGCACAGCTAGAACTATGCAATCAAGGAATTTGTATTCAAAGTAGAGGCTTTTTTGATTAAGGGTCACAAAAAACCTTTATCAGTAAAAAGATGGCAGAAGATTTACAACTTAAATCTTCAAAGCAAGTATCTACATCCATAGCAGGGTTTTTTTACCAATTCAGGTCGTAGAACCTTTCCGGTAGTAAAACTCAATGTCTGTTTAGGCACATCCCAAAGAACAGTAGAAGCCATAGTAGTTGATAAAATTCCTACTGAAATGGAAGTGACTGGTCTGGCAGCCACAATTAAATTCCTAAAAGAAAAAGGAATCCAATTAGCAGATCCTCTGCTTGATTCTGACTACATAGGGAATATCGGAATCCTGATTGGAGCTGACTACTATCATCGATTCATTCTGGGATCAGAAGAATCTATGAGTATGAATATACTCAAATCAGCAGGAGGCATATTGATGACAGGACCTATACTAGATCTTGAACCTTCAACTCCTGAAAAATCACATCATACAGAAACTGTAATCGTGGCATGACTAGGCAAAGAACAGTCACCACTTAAAATCCCCCACATGATTGATGATGGATTGGAATTTGTACATCAATTGTGGGAACTTGATGCCATAGGAATAATTCCTGAACAACCAAGTCCTGATGATGTCTGTGCATACAATCAGTACTTAGAAACTGTACAGTACCATGATGGACAGTACTGGGTAAGGCTACCTTGGAAAATCAACCATAAAACCTTACCTACCAATTATCACATGGCTTACAGTCAATTTAAATCTCAATTAGCAAAGCTAAGAAAAAGGCCTGAGCATTTGAAACTCTATCATGAGATTATTGCTCAACAATTAAAGAATAAATTCATCGAAGTCGTGAAACACGACAATAAGCAAGCAGGCCATTTTTTACCACACATGGCTGTAATGAGAGAATCCAAAACGACTCCTTTACGGATAGTTTTTAATTGTAGCTCTAAATCTGGACCCCAAGGAACCAGTCTAAATGATTGTTTGCAAACAGGTCCAAGTCTAACTCAGAAATTGTATGACATACTGTTGAAGTTTAGACTTAACAAATATGCGTATTCAGCAGATATAAGTAAGGCCTTTCTAAGAGTCGGCTTGCAGGAAGAAGATAGAGACTTCACTAAGTTTCTATGGGTAGAGAACCCAGAAGATATCAATAGTCCTATAGTGACTTTCAGATTCTCATCAGTTCTTTTCGGCGCGACAAGTAGTCCATTTCTATTGCAAGCAACTCTAGATACTCATCTGAAGAAATCATCAAGTCCCTATAAGGCTGAAATCAGTCAGAATCTATATGTAGATAATTTTCAAGGGACAGTTAAAAGTACTGCTGAACTGTTACAATTATATCAAGAGGCCAACAAGGAACTACAAGGTGCCAACATGCCACTACAATCTTGGGCCTCTAATAATGCAACATTGAATAATCAAATAGCAAGAGATTACCCTGAATATCACGTACCAGAATCACAAAAGGTGTTAGGTATGGAGGGGGATTTAATCTCGGACACGATCTCGATCAGAGCTGTACCAGTAAATTATTGCGTTGCTACTAAAAGGGATTTGCTTTCACAAGTTAGCAAAGTTTTCGACCCACTTGGTCTACTAAATCCTTTGACTATCAAGTGGCATTTATTGGTGCAAAAAGCTTGGATGGAAGTGGCTCAAGAACAAACTTTAGTCGAAAAGATAATCTTTCCGAGACACATAGTCGAGGAAAATGATGAAGTATCACTACATGTATTTGCAGACTCGTCAGCCAAAGCTTTTGGAGCTTGTGCTTATTTAGTGACTTCTAATCAATCATATCTTATCACCTCTAAGGCCAGAGTTGCTCCATTAAAAAAGAGGACTTTGCCTCAGATGGAATTAACAGCACTGCTAACTGGCACTCGCTTAGCAGTGCATATCAAACAAGTTTTGTCTACCATGAACATCAAAGATGTCATTATATGGTCTGACAATGAAGCTGTCTTACAATGGGTACGAAACGACAACTGTCCAACTCCATATGTAAAAAATCGCGTCTTGGAAATTAAAGAAATTTCTGCAGGCTTTCAATTGTTGCATGTACCAACAAAAGATAATCCAGCTGATCTCTTATCAAGAGGTATGACATTTAAACAGTTTGCAAAGGCAGATATTTGGTTTCATGGGCCTCGATGGTTAGTGAACTGTTACAATTATATCAAGAGGCCAACAAGGAACTGGACGGTAGTTGACTTCATAGCGATCCTGTGGGCGGTAGTGGACCCCAAACCGACCCTGTGGGTGGCGGTGGACCCCATACCGACCCTGTGGGCGGCAGTGAACCCTATATACTAATCCTGTGGGCGATACTGGACCCTATAGTCATCCTGTGGGGGCAATGGACGCCATACACATCCAGTGGGTGTTATTGGACCCCATACTTATTCTGTGGGTGGTTGGAGCCCCATACCCATCCTGTGGGTTATAGTGGACCCCATACTCATCCTGTGGGTGGTATTGGACCCCATACCCATCCTGTGGGTGGTTGTGAGCCCATACCCATCCTGTCGGTGGTAGTGGACGCCATACACATCCAGTGGATGGTATTGGACCCCATACCCTTCCTGTGGGTGGATGTGACCCCCATACTCATCCTGCGGGTGTTATTGGACCCCTTACCCACCTAACAGGTGGTAGTGGACCCTATACTAATCCTATAGTTGGGATAGTACACACCATACCATCCTGTTTGCAGTAGTTTACCCTATAGACATTCCAACATAACATCGTTTTCTGTTAGCGTTCCTACAAAACATTCTATAAAAAATTTTAAAGCACAAACTATGGTATATAATATTGATTGGTGAAGCACTGTTATTCTATGTAATAATTTATTGTGCTTATTATAATTTACTAAGAACAACTAATATTTCTCAAAACAAAACTACGAGCCTTCAATAGGATGTAGCTGATCTGTAATATTCTAAGAGTATGGACAATAGTAGGTAAATTTCACAACCCATGTGGGACCTGAAAACTACAATTTTCGTTATAATTGAACCAATCACGAGTATTCAGCTATCTACGTTGATGGACGGGTACTGTGAGACGTAAATTGGTACGTGAGGAAGAGTTTGAGCCTTGGTAAAAAAGGTAACTGGGAATATATCACATATGTACTAAATCACATTCAACATATTGACTTTAAGCATTAAGTCATATATGTGCTGTCTTGTGTGAGAACGGGTTGATAGATCTGCTATTGGACTGTCGGCCCAGGGTACTCTCTCAGGAAGGTCTGTGTATCTCTCTAGCCACTACGTTACTAGTTGCCACCATTTAGGCACTGATACTGATCGGATGGCTAAGGGTACACTTTTATATAAGTCTGAGCTGTTTTTACCACTCTCCAGGCAATAAGAACTTCTATACAGAACGTAGTGTTCCCTAGGTGGTACTATAATAACCTTCGTGTATGCTCATAGAGAAATATTATAATGAAGGCACACTTAAACACAGTGATAAAATGTGTGAATTTACTGACGCAAATTACATGAACACACATACAATCACAAGTAATACATGAATATGAAAATAAGGATAATAAGTCTGGAGATCGTCAGCCTCTTCTTCCACGACCTCCAACACTCTTTCAACTGGGCAGAAAGACAGGAGTCCCACACTCTCTCACAGGAGGGCCTCTTCACCACGTCGGCGCCTCTTCTTCACTGTCCTGCCATCCATACACACTGTCCCCTCTGACAGTCCTGGACACAAGCTGCCTTGCAGCCTATTCTACTACTAAAGTATTAATGTCCTATTGCCACGTACATAAGTAAATATTGTGGCCTAACTAGCCTACTCACACAAGGGGTAATGGGAGGGAAAAATGATCTACCTTACATTCCTGGCTCACGACGCCTGTCCCTCGATGGTGTGAGGTTCCCACGCTTCCTGAGTCGATCCTTGACGATCCAGGAACGTTCCACAGGTCCTCAGGTGTCGTGGAGCCTTCGCGTCGTCGCCGTTCCAATCCCTGAGATTCAGCTACCCCAATCCTGGTTCATCGATGGGCGCTGAGCTAATCACTATTTTCCCACACTCGCCCCTTCCACAAGGCGTTGATCCTTGTCCTAGGAACGGTGTCGTCCTTCCAAAACCCTCAGTGGATGTGACCCGGTCACAGCTAGGCCTGCTCGCCACACCTTTCCAGGCCCTCAACGTCCAGCGTCGCCGCCGAATATTTTCCAAATTTGGCACTCTTTTGCTCAATAAGCTTGGTTCCTTTTTGCTTCCCAGAAGCGCGGGGTCTCCAATACATAAGATGGGCTGCGATAGCCAGCTCTTATCCACTAAGAAAGGCTTGTAGAGCCTCAAATCCTTGAGAGCTGACTGAGGTGCGTCCTCTCGCCTTCAAGGTCAGGTCAACTCTGACGTTGGCGCCGCCCGGGGCACTCGGTGACGTCAGGGCGGGCCCTGATTGGTCACCCGCGACCTAAGTCGGCCAATCCGCGATCGGCTAGTGTCCCTTCCAAAACGTCATATCTGCAGTAGGGGATAGTCTTTCATTTTATATCAGGGCGCCAATTTCCCCTTACTTACAACTTATAATGTAACTTTCTCCCTTAACTGGCAGCCGGTCTGGTCGCCACATATATCAATAGACTCCCTGAACCTCAGAGAATCAGTAGGGAGAGCTGATATGACTCTTAAAGCAGGCAAACGAAAGAAATAGGAGAGGGCACCATAGCAATAAGCTGTTCGGCTATTAGAGAAAACGTAATTTTCATGGCAAACATTTGTAAACTATCCCCAAGTTGATCGGATAATAAATGGATTTTATACAAATATTTTTTCTCGTGACTCGCGAGCGCGGCACGCCAGCGTAGTCAGTAGGAAAATTGGTGACGATTATGTTGTCACCAAAGCGCGAAAGTGTATCATATATATTATATAATTATATAATATTATATTATATTTATAATTATTAATTAAGCGTAATAATGCTGAGGCGTATATACTTGTAGGGGTTACGTATGAGAAAGAGTGGTGTGGAGAGATATTTGTTTTTAAAGTATTTATTATCATCTGATGTTTTAGCTGGAACTATAAAATAAATTAATACCACGATTAATACAAAAATAGCTGCCATATTTTCAAATAATGCAAAACTGAGTTTTTTTAGGAAAGGCATTTAAACAATTTTCACCTAAATACGGAACACATTTTATTAAGTATGATTCTTCCTCCAATCGAAACAAGTTCAATACTGTGATTAGTGAGGAGAATATTACCTCAGCAACGGGGCATTGAAACGTCAGTAGAGTTATATTATCATTTGGGACAGCTCTTATGAAAGTGCTATGTGTAGTTCCAGAGAGCGAATATGACATTCACAATTGGCAGTAAGCCTCGAGTGTAACTGACACATGTCTATTCCCGCCAATGCCTAGAGGAGGAGTTGATATTCTATGTGTTTAGTGCGATAAAATCTATTCTACTAGATATGGAAACCAGTCTGTGAATATTTTGGATGTTATCTCTAGCTGCCCCCCCCCCTATCTTCTTCTCAAGAAGAAGATATCTCACTAAATGGAAGTGATAACAGCAACAATAAAAAACTATATGTGCAACCTAACATCAGTATGATAGACAGCGTCAGCATCACTATTAGGGATCAAGATGGTAACCCATTATATTTTGTTGAACGTGGGTGCACCATAGCAGTCTTGCATGTACGTCCTGTAGCAAGAGGTATATAACACCAACGCATTTCCCCCACTCCTCATTCGTCTGAAACAAGTGGAGAATGCGTGTCAACTTTATTCCCCCTCTCTGTTGAGGAATTATACATTCTGACAAATGATATATGGATTTTCAACAGCAGTAGGAGTTATTCGCGTGGAGGGGAAATACTATCCTTTTTAAGCGGGATAGCATGACGAGCGGCCCCCTTTATCATGAGGACGCTGGGTTCAGCAGCGCTTAGCTTGGGGCAGAACGCACTAGACGACATTAATAATGACAAACTTTCAAACAATCTCTTATGAAATGCGGAGTTGAAACATTGAAAGGAGTGGGGAAGCAAATGATTGAGGGAAGAGTGCAGACGAAGAAGAGAACAATAAAACCAAAAAATTAGTAACATCAAATGTTTTACTAAAGCGAAATATAATGATGTGCTGTCATAAATTCTTCTCACTCAGCCGGAGTTGTCTATAGCGTGAACACGGCTAGATATAATGCTCTAGGCCTCTAGGTCCCATTAGAACACTATACTGCTGCTGTTAGTGAAGCCTTTCCTAAAGTATTTTCCCCTCGATTGGAAGAATCAACAGTTGCAAGCAGGCAAACAGTGGATGAACAATAAAAAATATTACCTTTGAATTCTGGAGTCAATAATAAGTTTACAGACACCTATCTGGAATTCATCATAAATGAGGTGAATGGTCAGCTGGTGGATTTATCATTGATAGCTTTGGAGTTGTCTATTAATCTAACCGAATGAGACGGAACAACGCCTTTAAGAGATGCTAAAAACATCTCATTAGTGAATGGATTGTCCCAAACTCTATTCAAATCCGCTATTGTGTATTTATTTTTTTTTTATTTTTTTTTTTTTTTTGAGATATATACAAGTGTTGTTACATTCTTGTACAGCCACTAGTACGCGTAGCGTTTCGGGCAAGTCCTTAATCCTATGGTCCCTGGAATACGATCCCTTGCCGCGAAGAATAGTTGACATTTAAACAAAACACTAGTTGAAAGGGGAAATAGTTGACATTTAAACAAAACACTAGTTGAAACCAGGTCTTTATTCTCATTCTGGACTACATAAAGCTATTTTCTACGATTTTAGGGTCTAAGGCTACGTGCTACAATAAACTGTCTCAGTTTTTTAATCGTATCGATCCTGGCAAAACTGAAGCTGGCTATTTCACTAATGCATCAGCTGGAGAGAAGCTTCGGATGGCTGATATGAAAACGAGTAGTGTAAATACCTGCTTCAAACTAATGTTGGATGTTACATCAGTTAGTGAATACGTTTTGGATAATGTGGACAATAGGGTACGCCTCGAACTTCAACCCGATAAATGGCTTATACTCAGCGATAATGAACAAGCTAATTTTAAATATAATATCAAGTGTACACGTCTATGGGTTGATAGGGTATAACCTTATCCTGAAGGATTAATAGCCATATATAAGGCTATGTTGCAGAAAACTCTCCTATTATGTATACATTTAATCACACTTTATGCAAAACATATATATTTTGGGTACAGGTCAGCGCTCGATAACATTGGACCAGCCATGGGGAACTGTTATACCAGAACATTTATATATGGTAATTCTTGATATGGAGGCTGTGTCAGGAGTGAATAATTGCAACCAGCTGTATTTGGAAAACTGTGAGCTTAGTAAAGTAATAATATCACAGAATAGCACTAATATTGTCAATATTGGGAGTGACTTCCCTCATAACTGTGCCAAGTTGTATTACACAGCATTACAAGCCTTAGGCTTCGATAAAGACAATATATTGTCTAATAATAAATATGAAATTCAAATGAGTTTATTGATGTAAAATACACACAAAGGGATGAGGTAGCTCAAGCTATTCTCATCCCGTTCAGTACATCGTGTTAATACATACATATACACACATTACAAACAATAAACATGTTACCAAACATTCTGAGAGATAAACATCTACATTTCCTCCTTTAAACAAGTAGTATGGTATCAGACGTACACACAAATACTTTTATGACCTAGAATTATGGAACCATACTAGCCTTTAATTTACAACCTGAGGATATATATGACACCATCCCGATTGAAAAGAGGGGTAATCTACGGATTACTTTGGAATTTATACATGGTGTAGACCGAAATAAAGTCATTCTAGTTTACGGGTCTACAACAGGGGTGATCAGCATTAACGCTAAACGTCGCGTTATTTGCAATACACGAGGATAAATAATAATATGAATTGTTTGGAAATAAATGAGGCTAAGAAGTAATTTAGGTTCTAAGGTGGACTATCTAGGATGTTTCCTAGCTGATGACGTAAGGAAAATAGTGAAAAAAATACATAAAAAAGACTTGTGGTGTTCATAATCAACACTCTGGAGTCTGGTTCTCGTAATAAAAGGGGAGATTGGATAACATTCTATGTAAATAAGGATGAAGGTAGAAGCAAGATAGTTATACTAGAGAGCTACGCCAATCCCGTAATAGGAACATATTCAAGATATTTCGAAGAGTTCATGTCATACTTCCAAGATTATGACATATGTTATGAAGAAAAGGATTCAATCCCTGAATATTTACTTTTGTGGGAGTTACGACGTTTATTTTACCTACCATTTTTTAAGACTAACCATAGAGGCCGCCTTGCTTCACTTTGATTAAGCATTTAAATATGGTAAATTTCAAAAGAATGATGAAAAAGTTTTTAAATTAACTAATGCTCGGATGAAAATGCCGGTGTGTAAGTGAACGTTCTGCTTAAACAGTACTGATAAGTGTGAAACGTTGCTTAACTAAGATGGATAGGATATTAGTATGGTGAGTAATACTTTGTTAGGATTGAATGATGAACATAATAATAAAAATGACTATATATTTTGCAACATTAACAACAAAAACTCATAACCTTTTTTTTACATTATACAGATTGGTTGACTAGGATGGCAAGAAGGTTCAATGAGAGGCTGACGAAGCTATGTTGGTCGAGATAACAGCCTCGCTACCTACTCGTAAAGCTGAACAATGAACTGGTCTTATTATTATTATTATTATGATTATTATTATTGTAGCTGTAAATGTCCTAAGTATTCAATAATAATAAATAAATAAAAATTATATATAAACGGGTTTACTTCTAACTATTTATTTATTTATCATTATCCTGAATATCGAGAAATGCATGTAATCTGTTAACTTGTGGGTGTCAAGTGTCTGCTAAGTGAAAGGGAGAGGGGAGGGAGCGGTCGGGGGCGGGTATGGTGTGAGGTATCGCCTCATTTAGCTCAGTTATGCGACAAACTTCACAGAGGTGACCCGCCCCTGAAAGCTCGCTCCGCACCCAGGGCTATGTAGTCGACCAACTGGCGCACAACACGGAGGAGGACACCATACTTATGTAGTGGTATGTGGTGGTATGTGGTCCACTATTCACTCCTCCTTAGAGGCGAGGCTGGAGGCTGGAGGGGGGAGGGGGAGGTACACCCTCGAGCACTCACCTCATATGAATCACTCAATCACAGCTCACCGATCAAAAGAATAGCCACCCAGAAGCACACCCCACACACTCATGGGGTAGTTAAACACAGGTCGTGTACTGCATGGACCCAACTTCTTAACGCTCTGGCAGAAAGGTATGGGAGGGGAGTGAGGGGAGAGGCACATCGTTCCTGTTTACAAAAACTATTATGAGTCATTCTAACCCTCCATTTGATGCTGTGACCTTCTACCGTGAACACACTGAAGTCTTACATGAAAACTAATCACCAGCGGATGAAGATATTGGAGACCACCACAGGCAGAGAATTGGTAAAATATATACACTTCTCTACATATAACAGACATTTTGTTTTAAAAAAATAACATGAGAATGAGAGACCCACACTATCAGTCAAACCTACCGACTAGCTCCCCTCACTACCCCCCCCCCCTTCCCCTAACCACCCATCTGTAAATCCCGATCCCCTACGCTGCTCCATTCATGGGAAGGGGGGGGGGGGTCCCTTCTATGCCCCCTCAACATATCCTACATATTTTTATTTAACTCTGTACCTACACACGATTAACTCTACGGCACATATTCATACATATTCATCTACTACTACTACTATTGCTCACCTGTTCAGCTCATGTGTTCCTATACTTGCACTTTTATCCCCTGCGACTCTCTAATCCCCACAAGACAACAACCTTGCACCTCCAGACACTCTCCCCGTCCCATAATCACACAGCACGACAACGCACACGCTCCTGGAGACCCTCTGGAAATCTTTGAGACTACAGACATGTGCAGCACCTGGGCAGGGTGTTGCACAGGGGCCTAATTAGCTCACCTGCTCAGGTGTTGTTCACGGTCGTAGTCTCAATTTACACTACTTGTATGAATATGTAACACTTGGGAGGAACATTAGGATGGGCTGGGATGTGAGGACAGAGTGAAGGAACGCTGCTCACCACTTGGACCTTCCGGGATCAAACGCCGCCTGCAAGAAGCGAAAGTATTGCGTGGAAAAACAGTGCATAATCACTTGGACCTTCGGGAATTTAACAGAAAACATATTTTATACTCATCGTAGATCTCAGTAAATTTAAAGAAAGCGAACTTTACGAAGTTATTTTCTCCAATATATTTAGGTATATTTGAGAGAGTAATTCTACTTAGTATTTATTTAATAAATAAATAATTTGTTGAATAGGTTGTTTATGGGCATATATTAACAGCTTCAACACCCTAATAAACAGTGGATCATCTTGCTTAACACTTAAATATTACTGAAACCTAAAGCTGATTTGTTAATTTTATCTTGTTTGAGTAATGAACGCGAGGCAAAGAAAAAACTGAATATCAAGTGTATTTGACACAAAGATCAGATAAGATTTTTCTTATCTGATCTTTATCAGATAAGATTTTTCTTATCTTACGTTTCTAATGTTTGCTCGAAACTTAAATAAAAATGTCTTGAGGTTATTTGTCTATACTGAGGACTTCAGTGAAAAGGGGACTTAATGACTATACAAATTTATTTATTTATTTATTTATGCATATACAAGAAGGTACATTGGGAATGTGAGGATACATAATATGGTAATTACAGTCTTGTAAAGCCATTAGTCAAAGTGGTGTAAAGTCAAACTAGTGTAAAGCCACAAATGTTGCATTTTCACTAAATTTTGTAATAATACAATACTAATCAACGTATTTATGGCTAAATTATGGTAATAATAAATATAAATATTGGAATCTTATAGTAATAATTAAAGTAATTATTGTAAATTAGCTGTACCTGGCCACGCGTTGCCGTAACTCAGAAACACATATGCGTTGCTGAGCCACAGCAACCTTCCCCGCTGTCTCCCAGTCCTCCCCACCATTCCCCCCTCCACTGTTCTCTCGTCTTCCCAACCATTCCTCACTACCCTGTCCCCTCGTCTTCCCAACCATTCCTCACTACCCTGTCCCCTCGTCTTCCCAACCATTCCTCACTACCCTGTCCCCTCGTCTTCCCAACCATTCCTCACTACCCTGTCCCCTCGTCTTCCCAACCATGCCCCACTCCCTCATCCGATGCATTTCCAAATGATGTGATGTTCCCATCAGAAAATTGGGAACATCAAAAGATCTGATGTTCCCATCACTAAAATATAAGAAAAACAATTAAAAACGAAATGAAAAGCAATGAAAAAATAAAAAAATAAACTATACTCACGAATTGAATAGTATGGTAAACAACAAAACTCAATTCCAACGTAATGTCACACAAAATGATTATATCAAAATTAAAATAATTCGAATTCTATGAAAATTCAATTTATCAATGAAATTGGTAACAATGAAATGGAATCGAAACATATTTACTATAGCATGAGTTGCTCTTACGTGCAACAGATGATGTTTTTTTTTCAATCATGTTTTTACCTGTCACAGGTGTGGCATCTATACATATACTCATGAAATGAACGATATGGTAAACAACATAGCTCAGTTCCAACGCAATGTCCCACAAAATAATTAAATTCAAAATTAAAATAAATCGATATGTAATGAAAATTTAATTTGACAATGCAATCAAAAACATTGAAAGGAATCGTAACATATTTAGTTAAGTGGCTCTTAACTGTGTGGCTCTTATGTGCAACAGATGGCACTGATCCATACTTATACATACGAACTGAACGGTATGGTAAACAACACAGCTCAATTCCAACACAATGTCCCACAAAATAATTCAATAAAAATTCAAATAAATCGAAATCTATAAAAATTAATTTTATCAATGCAATCGGAAACATTGAAATGGAATTCGTAAAATATTTAGTATTGCGTGTGTGATGCTGTTACGTGCAATAGATGGCGCTGTTTTACAAAAAGCAAGACATGTTTTTACCGAATGGAACGTTGTGTCAGAATTTCAAAGCAATCGCTGAAGTACTTCGAGAAATTACAGTGTGTGTTGCTCTTACGTCCAACAGATGGCACTGTTTAAAAAAAAAGCATGTTTTTTTTCCTATCACAGGGAAAGCATGGATATAGCAGGTATATAAAAACACACGTCTATTCGAATGCAACGTCGAGTCAAAATTTCAAAGCAATAGGCGAAGAACTTTTGGAGATTAGCGATTTTGAACAAACAAACATTTCCATTTTTATTTATATATAGACTAGCAGTACCCGGCCACGCATTGCTCTGGCTCAGCAACGCATGTGCGTTGCTGAGCCAGAGCAACCTTCCCTGTCCCCCAGTCCTCTCCACCATTCCCCCATCACCCATCTCCTCGGCCTCCCAACCATTCCCACTCCACCGTCTCCTCGTCCTCCCCATCATTCCCCACCCCACTCCACCATACCCTCTTCCTTCCCACCATGCCCTACTTCCCTGTCCCTTTGCCATCCCCATCATTCTCCATACCCCCATCCCCTCGTCCCCACCATTACCCCCTCCCTTGTCCCCTCGTCCTCCCCACCATCCCTTACATCCGTCCCCTCGTCATCACTACCATTCCCTGCTCCTTCGTCTGATGCCTTCCCAAATGGTCTAATGCTCCAATCAGAAAATTTGGAACATCAATTGATCTGATGGTCCTGTCACTGAAATATAAGAAAAACTTAAAAAATGAAGAGAAAATATGAAAAAAAAGCTATACTCATGAAATGAATGGTATGGTAAACATCACAGTTAAATTCGAACGCAATTCACACAAAATAATTAAATCAAAAAGGAAAATAAATCATTATCTATGAAAATTCAATTTATGAATGCAGTCAGAAACATTGATATGGATTTGTAACATATTTAGTATGGCATGTGTGTTGCTCTTACATGTAACAGATGGCGCTGTTTTTTCAAGAAAAGCATAGTTTTACCTGTCACAGGTGTGACATCTATACCTGTACTTACGAAATGAATGGTATGGTAAACAACACAGCTCAATTCCAACACAATGTCACACAAAATAATTAAAAAAAAAATAGTCGAGATCAAGGAAAATAAATTTATCAATGCAATCGGAAACATTAAAATGGAATTCGTGACATATTTAGTATAGCGTGCATGATACTATTATGTGCAACAGATGGCGCTGCTTTTCACAAAAGCATATTTTTACCTGTCACAGGGGTGGCATCTATATAGTAGGTATATAAATAGGCACGCCTATTCGAATGTAACGTTGTGTCAAAATTGGAAAGCAATAGGCGAAGAACTTTCGGAGATTACAGCGTGTGTTGCTCTTACGTCCAACAGATGGCGCTGGTTTTCAAAAAAGCATGTTTTTTCCTGTCACAGGTGAGGCATATATATAGTTGATAAATAAAAAGACGCGCCTATTCGCATGCAACGTTGTGTCCAAAATTTCAAAGAAATCGGTAAAGAGGTTTCGAAGATTTCCCTTACATGAAAAAAAAACATGAAAAGCATCAGTTCTTCAGAAAAAGCATGTTTTTTTTTTACCATCACAGAGGTGATATCTATATAGTATGTATACAAAAACCTGCGCAGATGCAATTGGAGCATTGTGTGAAAATTTCAAAGAAATCGGTGAAGAACTTTCGGAGATTAGTGATTATGCACAAACGAACATTTCAATTTTTATTTATATAGATTTATAAGTAATAATTTAATTAATTATGGTAACATCATAGTAAGAGTTCAGGTAATTATGGCAATATTTCAGTATTTGTTGAGGTATTTATCCTATATTCCTTTCCATGTTACGGCAATTAAAATGTTTTTGATTACAAAAGTTTATTGACTCATGAGAGGAAAGAAGTCGTGAATGAAAATCTGAATTTAGTTAATACTTGTCATATACATTTCCAAAAGTACACAGACTTAACACGAATGCACACACACATGTTGTAAGTGTTGCAATATACAGTAAGAGCGTAACACTCTAATTGCAACACTCAAGTTAGGACCCTGAGGCAACACTAACGTTAGGACCGTGTTGCTACACTCACGTTAGGACCCTGAGGCAACACTAACGTTAGGACCGTGTTGCTACACTCACGTTAGGACCCTGAGGCAACACTAACGTTAGGACCGTGTTGCTACACTCACGTTAGGACCCTGAGGCAACACTAACGTTAGGACCGTGTTGCTACACTCACGTTAGGACCCTGAGGCAACACAAACGTTAGGACCGTGTTGCTACACTCACGTTAGGACCCTGAGGCAACACTAACGTTAGGACCGTGATGCAACACTCACGTTAGGTCCCTGAAGCAACACTCACGTTAGGACCGTGATGGAACACTCACGTTAAGACTGTGTTCCAACACTCACGTTAGGACTGTGATGCAACACTCACGTTAGGACCGTATTGCAACACTCACGTTAGGACCGGGATGCAACACTCATGTTAGGACCGGGATGCAACACTCATGTTAGGACCGGGATGCAACACTAACGTTAGGACCGTGTTGCAACACTCACGTTAGGACCGTGATGCAACACTCACATTAGGACGGTGATGCAACACTCACGTTAGGACCGTGATGCAACACTCAGGTTAGGACCGTGATGCAACACTCACGTTAGGACCGTGATGCAACACTCACGTTAGGACCGTGATGCAACACTCACGTTAGGACCGTGAGGCAACACTCACGTTAGGACCGTGATGCAACACTCACGTTAGGACCGTGATGCAACACTCACGTTAGGACCGTGATGCAACACTCACGTTAGGACCGTGTTGCAACACTTACGTTAGGATCATGAAGCAACACTCACGTTAGGGCCGTGACGCAACACTCACGTTAGGACCGTGTTGCAACCCTCGCGTGAAGACTGTGTTCCAACACTCGCGTTAGGACCGTGATGCAACACTCACGTTACGACCGTGTTGCAACACTCACGTTAGGACCGTGATGCAACACTCACGTTAGGACTGTGATGCAACAATCACGTTACGACCGTGTTGCAACATTCGCCTTAGGACCGTGAAGCAACATTCACGTTAGGACCGTGATGCAACACTCACGTTAGGACCGTGATGCAACACTCAGGTTAGGACTGTGTTGCAACACTCACGTTAGAACAGTGATGCAACACTCACGTTAGGACCGTGATGCAACACTCACGTTAGGACAGTGATGCAACACTCACGTTAGGACCGTGATGCAACACTCATGTTAGGACCGTGATGCAACACTCACGTTAGGACAGTGATGCAACACTCATGTTAGGACCGTGATGCAACACTCATGTTAGGACCGTGATGCAACACTCACGTTAGGACCGTGATGCAACACTCATGTTAGGACCGTGATGCAACACTCATGTTAGGACCGTGATGCAACACTCACGTTAGGACAGTGACGCAACACTCATGTTAGGACCGGGATGCAACACTCATGTTAGGACCGTGATGCAACACTCACGTTAGGACCGTGATGCAACACTCACGTTAGGACCGTGATGCAACACTCACGTTAGGACCGTGATGGAACACTCACGTTAAGACAGTGATGCAACACTTGTGGGAACCGACCTGTGAGATTTATATTTATTTAACTTATATGAATTTATATTTACGTTAATTTATATACTTCGATAGCAATTTGTATAATGATAAGTGGACTGTATTTCTGCAATAATCTCATAATCTCACAAATCGATCCTCTACACATTAGGGGGGTTTATATTTATATGTATGCAGCCAATCAAACTACAGTAACTACATACATTGAAGAGGTTCCTTATCTTATAGTACAGCAGGTTAGTCCACCAGGTATAACTAGGGTGTAGACACCAAATTATCCTCTTTGAGGTAGCTTCCATATCACCCAGTAACTGGTGCACAAATCTTGCATCCTCGTCTTGACCTGTCAAAAGTGCGCTAGCTGTGAAGCCAGATACCTATATATGACAAGTATATCAGAGAAAACAGTACATGGAACATGAAGACCTGGCTTAATTACCTTTAGTTTGAGGCGATTTCGCGTTCTAACCGGCTAACCCTACCCAATGACATTAATGGCCACTAATGATAGATAATGGGTTTCGGAAAGAACACTTAACTTGATTTGTTGACAGCGTGTTGACAGATGGTACACCTTTGGTATCCATAACACTACGTCCAAGTAAAATTAACAGGAGCCGAATTTGCTCCCGTGTGAGCCTCTGGTCTCTATAAACAACAATGGCTGCCCTCCTTCCTCCACTCTGACGCCTGGCTTACATTGTCCAGATTTCAGAACGTGATAGAAGGGTCACATTTACTCTACTTTAATATTGATAATTAAGTTAATTTATATAAGATGTTTTTATGATGGTAAAGTCCAAAGACTAATGTATTTAAGAATAATTCCCAGCAGAATAGCTGGTGAATTATAATAGTATGTGGTGATGATATCCCGTTTTCTATAGACGGTAATTCCACTACAAGTTACGTTTTCTATGGGTAACTTGTTGGTAATACAGCTATTATCTGTATGATATATTAAATGGTGTCGGATTTTCCGACATAATTCCCCAGGGGGCTGCTCACGGGTCGAAGTCCTATTTAGAACAGACGAACACCGATACTCCTCCTTCGAATTATTAGATTAATTTGATGTTAGTAGTTAATAATCACACATTTGTGTGTCTGTTCGTACAGGACGGATGTCCCATACTAGAGTTGCAGGGGTTAGAAGTCTAATGCGATTTCATTTCCCTGTCAACTCTTGAAAGGCTAATATTCAAGCCTTATTACATATTATTTAACCCAGAAGACTGGATGTGATCAAGTACTACAGTCAAGTATGATTCAGGGACTGCAGTGAGATCAGTGACATTAGATATAACTTGAAGTTTCTTCAGGTAACTGGTCACTGATATATAAACACTGAGGCCCATGGAATACATCTTGATTAAATAATAAATGTATCAAATCAGTCATCAGATTTATTGGGGTTTAATTTAGTTAATTGATTCAGAAGATTGAATAGCTCATCATTAAAGTAAAGTATGGTTCTGAGACTGCAGTGGGTTCAGTGACATTGGTCGCAGTGACTTGTAGCTGTTTTAGGCTACTGTTCACTGATTTGCCACTGAGGCCTCATGAACTCATCTTCAGCTTTAAATGATGATACTAACATCAACCTCTGTTACTATAGTCAGCTGTAATCTCCTTAGTATAATGCTACTGGAGAAATATAATCAGCTGACAAATTTAGATTTCTACTGGTATTGTTTATCTGCAGGCATAGGTCTCCTCAGGCTTGATACTGGGCCTGAGAGTAATTTACCTCCTGCAGAGTTTAACATGGTTATGCCCTGATATTTAGTAGGGCTACCGATGAATCGATGGCAATAGTCTGTCCCTACAAGGAGACCGAAGTCGGTGAGGTGATCAGACTTAATATTATCTGCCAATTTTATTCCTCTATTTCTCAGGAATTTGGCTGTTGCTCTCAGACCTTGAACTTGTAGGTCTACTGGTATTTTGTCCACCACAATGGCTTGTACTCGACAGACGTACCTGCCTAAACGTACTGATGGTTGTACCACCTGGTAGACTTGAGGTCCTGCATCTGTTACAAACCCTGAGATGTTGAATGACATCTGGGCTACAGGCCTTAATTGTAATTCATCTGCCAACTTTTTAGTGATATATGTTCTCTGGGATCCTTGGTCAAACAACCCACGGGTATGGACCTTGGCCCTCTTATTCAGGATGGTAATTTGGGCAGTAGGCAAAGTCGTATTACCTTTAGACTTTGCCGAATGGACACTCTTTGTTTGTTGCACCTTGCAGTACTGTACTGTGGTGGGAATGCTATCTTCCACCTTGGGTCTTGAATACGTTAATTTCGTATATTTGCACAGTGCTGCATGGTGCCTACCTCTTCTACACCTGTTGCAGGTGTTGAATTGGGTATCACAATAGTCTATGTTGTGTGACTTGAGACACCTTGCACATCTCCCTAATTCCTGGAGTCGCTCCATACGAGTGTCTCTGGTTGGATAATTAGCACAACAGTATGTTGAATGTTTCTTTTTGCAGAACATACAAGTCCCCCAGCCTACTGCACGTTTGGAAGTTACCGGTTTGGGTGAACTAGTAACAGTAGGCTTGGAGGTTGCTGCTGCATTGTCAGATTTTCTGCAACTTGATGTTTGAGTAATTGGTTGATGTTTATTTGGGGTGGTTGTTTTACCCTTTAATTGACTATTATTTTCTATTTCTGAAGGCTTGCAAGAGGCTTTAACTTCCTCATTTGCTCGTCGTTTGTTTATGATGGAATGTAAACCTTCAGTGATGTCCTGTACTGTCAGGATGGTGTTATGTTGATGTGCATATAATTCATCTAGTATATCGCTGGACAATTTTCGTTGAAGGACTACTTTGGTCATCCATTCACTAGTAGTTATATCAACCTTAAGACTGAATATTCTTAGTAGTGACTCAAACTCCATGCTGAAGGATTGTAATGAGTCAGCAGTCTGATCAGGTTGAGGTAAATCCAGCAATTGTAGTACTAGATGTATGACAGTTTTCTCATTGCCAGCATTATTCCTAGGAGGCTGGACTGGGAAATTAGTGCTGTCGCTATTTTCATTTACATTTTCTACTACTGGTTCAGCTTCACCTCTAGTTTGGAGGCATGTTAACTTAGTAGCTTCAGGTATTGGGTTTTCAGAAACCACAGAGACTGTGGATAAATTGTCTGAGAACTGCTTAATTTCTGGTGGTATAATATTGGGTGAAGCTGTAGTGAGTGAAGCTTTCCTGGGTGAAGCTTTATCCTTGTTGATTAAAGGATCTAATCTGGCTTTACATTTATTCTCAAAAAGATCCAGATCATCCATAACATTATCTACTTTATTTGATGTACTTGCTATTTGTTCTGATTCAATTATCCTGTGTAAATGTTCCAACCTGCCTTGAGTTTCTTCTTCATATTGTGCTAGGTCAGACAGGAATGGTTCCACATCTTCAACTACTATGTCGTCGTCGTCGTGGACCTGATTTTGGTAAGATTTCCTATTTGCTTTCAATATATGCAATTGGGTTTGAATCTGCAACAGTGGTATTTTCAACCGATGATAATTAATTACAGGCTCATATAACAACTGTTCATATTGGTTGAGATCTCTTGTTAGTTGGCGTTTGCTTGATATTAAAGCACGCTTTGCTTTCTGTGGATTAGTCATGGTGACTTGTTAATTGAGCACCACTGGCTCATAAATTGTGAGCAAGTACTAATGGTAGCCTAGGGTAAAATTCTGCACTCACTAGGCAATAATCCTACCTCTATTAGAGGTTAGCACTTAAAATTAATACACATTATATATATACAATCATACACACTAATGATTTGAGTGATAAACCAGTGTCACTGGAAGTACCTTTAGGTTAGCTCTTCTATATCACCCTAGGATGGTAGAGACACTAATTAATCACTCAAAGGTGTAATGATCATAAGTAATTTATTATATATACAACTCAACTCGAGTTGATAAAAATTACACCCAAAATAGGGTCTGGACCATTCATTAATGGTGTTAGGTTGATCAATATAGTACAACTGACTATTGTAATAATGGGACTAGGATGAACAATAATAGTTCAACTAGTCAATGGTAATATCCTACCCTGTTGTGGGTTGGCAATTAGTAAATATTATACTGTGATCACTAGTGCAATATATATTAAATAATTCTCTATTTTGGAGAAATAATATACACAATTATTGATAATAGCCTCTTAATTAGCCTCTATGAAACTTCTATTATTATCTAGAAGTATTAAATATTATTAGTGACCTCGCGAAATAAACTCCACAAAATTCGTAGATAATCTCTCGCGAAATGTAACACCACGAAATCCGTGAACAATCTCGCGAAGACACAGTCACTAGTTTGGCTGGCTTCTATATTAGCGCTGTCATTTCACAGAATAACACGCCACCAAATATCTGTGGGTGTGCATGAAACCGCTGACGAAGCTGAACTGGGCTGAGGGAGGCTCCTGAGCTCCCTCGAGGCTAGGGTGCCGTCTTGACTGCTGGCTTTGTTTAAATAACACTGCACTAGCATATTTAATGAATCCACTGGTTAACTGGTTCATCCGGTACTAAGATGACCAAATGTGGGTTCAAGGGATCAAATAATCCGTCATCCGGTTCGAAGGACCAAATAATGTGGGAACCGACCTGTGAGATTTATATTTATTTAACTTATATGAATTTATATTTACGTTAATTTATATACTTCGATAGCAATTTGTATAATGATAAGTGGACTGTATTTCTGCAATAATCTCATAATCTCACAAATCGATCCTCTACACATTAGGGGGGTTTATATTTATATGTATGCAGCCAATCAAACTACAGTAACTACATACATTGAAGAGGTTCCTTATCTTATAGTACAGCAGGTTAGTCCACCAGGTATAACTAGGGTGTAGACACCAAATTATCCTCTTTGAGGTAGCTTCCATATCACCCAGTAACTGGTGCACAAATCTTGCATCCTCGTCTTGACCTGTCAAAAGTGCGCTAGCTGTGAAGCCAGATACCTATATATGACAAGTATATCAGAGAAAACAGTACATGGAACATGAAGACCTGGCTTAATTACCTTTAGTTTGAGGCGATTTCGCGTTCTAACCGGCTAACCCTACCCAATGACATTAATGGCCACTAATGATAGATAATGGGTTTCGGAAAGAACACTTAACTTGATTTGTTGACAGCGTGTTGACAGATGGTACACCTTTGGTATCCATAACACTACGTCCAAGTAAAATTAACAGGAGCCGAATTTGCTCCCGTGTGAGCCTCTGGTCTCTATAAACAACAATGGCTGCCCTCCTTCCTCCACTCTGACGCCTGGCTTACATTGTCCAGATTTCAGAACGTGATAGAAGGGTCACATTTACTCTACTTTAATATTGATAATTAAGTTAATTTATATAAGATGTTTTTATGATGGTAAAGTCCAAAGACTAATGTATTTAAGAATAATTCCCAGCAGAATAGCTGGTGAATTATAATAGTATGTGGTGATGATATCCCGTTTTCTATAGACGGTAATTCCACTACAAGTTACGTTTTCTATGGGTAACTTGTTGGTAATACAGCTATTATCTGTATGATATATTAAATGGTGTCGGATTTTCCGACAACACTCACGTTAGGACCCTGAGGCAACACTCACGTTAGGACCGTGTTGCAACACTCGCGTTAGGACCGTGATGCAACACTCACGTTAGGACCGAGATGCAACACTCACGTTAGGACCGTGATGCAACACTCACGTTAGGATAGTGAGGCAACACTCACGTAAGGACCGTGTTGCAACACTCACGTTAGGACCGTGATGCAACACTCACGTTAGGACCGGGATGCAACACTCACGTTAGGACCGTGATGCAACACTCACGTTAGGACCGTGATGCAACACTCACGTTAGGACCGTGATGCAACACTCACGTTAGGACCGTGATGCAACACTCACGTTAGGACCGTGTTGCAACACTCACGTTAGGACCGTGATGCAACACTCACGTTAGGACCGTGATGAAACACTCACGTTAGGACCGTGATGCAACACTCACGTTAGGACCGTGATGCAACACTCACGTTAGGACCGTGATGCAACACTCACGTTAGGACCGTGATGCAACACTCACGTTAGGACCGTGATGCAACACTCACGTTAGGACCGTGATGCAACACTCACGTTAGGACCGTGATGCAACACTCACGTTAGGACCGTGATGCAACACTCACGTTAGGACCGTGATGCAACACTCACGTTAGGACCGTGATGCAACACTCACGTTAGGACCGTGAGGCAACACTCACGTTAGGACCGTGATGCAACACTCCCGTTAGGACCGTGATGCAACACTCACGTTAGGACCGTGATGCAACACTCACGTTAGGACCGTGTTGCAACACTCACGTTAGGACCGTGATGCAACACTCACGTTAGAACCGTGATGCAACACTCACGTTAGGACCGTGATGCAACACTCACGTTAGGACCGTGAGGCAACACTCACGTTAGGACCGTGATGCAACACTCACGTTAGGACCGTGATGCAACACTCACGTTAGGACCGTGATGCAACACTCACGTTAGGACCGTGATGCAACACTCACGTTAGGACCGTGATGCAACTCTCACGTTAGGACCGTGATGCAACACTCACGTTAGGACCGTGATGCAACACTCACGTTAGGACCGTGAGGCAACACTCACGTTAGGACCGTGAGGCAACACTCACGTTAGGACCGTGATGCAACACTCACGTTAGGACCGTGATGCAACACTCACGTTAGGACCGTGATGCAACACTCACGTTAGGACCGTGATGCAACACTCACGTTAGGACCGTGATGCAACACTCACGTTAGGACCGTGATGCAACACTCACGTTAGGACCGTGAGGCAACACTCACGTTAGGACCGTGATGCAACACTCACGTTAGGACCGTGATGCAACACTCACGTTAGGACCGTGATGCAACACTCACGTTAGGACCGTGTTGCAACACTCACGTTAGGACCGTGATGCAACACTCACGTTAGAACCGTGATGCAACACTCACGTTAGGACCGTGATGCAACACTCACGTTAGGACCGTGAGGCAACACTCACGTTAGGACCGTGATGCAACACTCACGTTAGGACCGTGATGCAACACTCACGTTAGGACCGTGATGCAACACTCACGTTAGGACCGTGATGCAACACTCACGTTAGGACCGTGATGCAACACTCACGTTAGGACCGTGATGCAACACTCACGTTAGGACCGTGATGCAACACTCACGTTAGGACCCTGAGGCAACACAAACGTTAGGACCGTGTTGCTACACTCACGTTAGGACCCTGAGGCAACACTAACGTTAGGACCGTGATGCAACACTCACGTTAGGTCCCTGAAGCAACACTCACGTTAGGACCGTGATGGAACACTCACGTTAAGACTGTGTTCCAACACTCACGTTAGGACTGTGATGCAACACTCACGTTAGGACCGTATTGCAACACTCACGTTAGGACCGGGATGCAACACTCATGTTAGGACCGGGATGCAACACTCATGTTAGGACCGGGATGCAACACTAACGTTAGGACCGTGTTGCAACACTCACGTTAGGACCGTGATGCAACACTCACATTAGGACGGTGATGCAACACTCACGTTAGGACCGTGATGCAACACTCAGGTTAGGACCGTGATGCAACACTCACGTTAGGACCGTGATGCAACACTCACGTTAGGACCGTGATGCAACACTCACGTTAGGACCGTGATGCAACACTCACGTTAGGACCGTGATGCAACGCTCACGTTAGGACCGTGATGCAACGCTCACGTTAGGACCGTGATGCAACACTCACGTTAGGACCGTGTTGCAACACTTACGTTAGGATCATGAAGCAACACTCAAGTTAGGGCCGTGACGCAACACTCACGTTAGGACCGTGTTGCAACCCTCGCGTGAAGACTGTGTTCCAACACTCGCGTTAGGACCGTGATGCAACACTCACGTTACGACCGTGTTGCAACACTCACGTTAGGACCGTGATGCAACACTCACGTTAGGACTGTGATGCAACAATCACGTTACGACCGTGTTGCAACATTCGCCTTAGGACCGTGAAGCAACATTCACGTTAGGACCGTGATGCAACACTCACGTTAGGACCGTGATGCAACACTCAGGTTAGGACTGTGTTGCAACACTCACGTTAGAACAGTGATGCAACACTCACGTTAGGACCGTGATGCAACACTCACGTTAGGACAGTGATGCAACACTCACGTTAGGACCGTGATGCAACACTCATGTTAGGACCGTGATGCAACACTCACGTTAGGACAGTGATGCAACACTCATGTTAGGACCGTGATGCAACACTCATGTTAGGACCGTGATGCAACACTCACGTTAGGACCGTGATGCAACACTCATGTTAGGACCGTGATGCAACACTCATGTTAGGACCGTGATGCAACACTCATGTTAGGACCGTGATGCAACACTCACGTTAGGACCGTGATGCAACACTCACGTTAGGACCGTGATGCAACACTCACGTTAGGACCGTGATGGAACACTCACGTTAAGACAGTGATGCAACACTCACGTTAGGACCCTGAGGCAACACTCACGTTAGGACCGTGTTGCAACACTCGCGTTAGGACCGTGATGCAACACTCACGTTAGGACCGAGATGCAACACTCACGTCAGGACCGTGATGCAACACTCACGTTAGGACAGTGAGGCAACACTCACGTAAGGACCGTGTTGCAACACTCACGTTAGGACCGTGATGCAACACTCACGTTAGGACCGGGATGCAACACTCACGTTAGGACCGTGATGCAACACTCACGTTAGGACCGTGATGCAACACTCACGTTAGGACCGTGATGCAACACTCACGTTAGGACCGTGAGGCAACACTCACGTTAGGACCGTGATGCAACACTCCCGTTAGGACCGTGATGCAACACTCACGTTAGGACCGTGTTGCAACCCTCGCGTGAAGACTGTGTTCCAACACTCGCGTTAGGACCGTGATGCAACACTCACGTTACGACCGTGTTGCAACACTCACGTTAGGACCGTGATGCAACACTCACGTTAGGACTGTGATGCAACAATCACGTTACGACCGTGTTGCAACATTCGCCTTAGGACCGTGAAGCAACATTCACGTTAGGACCGTGATGCAACACTCACGTTAGGACCGTGATGCAACACTCAGGTTAGGACTGTGTTGCAACACTCACGTTAGAACAGTGATGCAACACTCACGTTTGGACCGTGATGCAACACTCGCGTTAGGACAGTGATGCAACACTCACGTTATGACCGTGATGCAACACTCATGTTAGGACCGTGATGCAACACTCACGTTAGGACAGTGATGCAACACTCATGTTAGGACCGTGATGCAACACTCATGTTAGGACCGTGATGCAACACTCACGTTAGGACCGTGATGCAACACTCATGTTAGGACCGTGATGCAACACTCATGTTAGGACCGTGATGCAACACTCACGTTAGGACAGTGATGCAACACTCATGTTAGGACCGTGATGCAACACTCATGTTAGGACCGTGATGCAACACTCACGTTAGGACCGTGATGCAACACTCACGTTAGGACCGTGATGCAACACTCACGTTAGGACCGTGATGGAACACTCACGTTAAGACAGTGATGCAACACTCACGTTAGGACCCTGAGGCAACACTCACGTTAGGACCGTGTTGCAACACTCGCGTTAGGACCGTGATGCAACACTCACGTTAGGACCGAGATGCAACACTCACGTCAGGACCGTGATGCAACACTCACGTTAGGACAGTGAGGCAACACTCACGTAAGGACCGTGTTGCAACACTCACGTTAGGACCGTGATGCAACACTCACGTTAGGACCGGGATGCAACACTCACGTTAGGACCGTGATGCAACACTCACGTTAGGACCGTGATGCAACACTCACGTTAGGACCGTGATGCAACACTCACGTTAGGACCGTGAGGCAACACTCACGTTAGGACCGTGATGCAACACTCCCGTTAGGACCGTGATGCAACACTCACGTTAGGACCGTGATGCAACACTCACGTTAGGACCGTGTTGCAACACTCACGTTAGGACCGTGATGCAACACTCACGTTAGAACCGTGATGCAACACTCACGTTAGGACCGTGATGCAACACTCACGTTAGGACCGTGAGGCAACACTCACGTTAGGACCGTGATGCAACACTCACGTTAGGACCGTGATGCAACACTCACGTTAGGACCGTGATGGAACACTCACGTTAAGACTGTGTTCCAACACTCACGTTAGGACTGTGATGCAACACTCACGTTAGGACCGTATTGCAACACTCACGTTAGGACCGGGATGCAACACTCATGTTAGGACCGGGATGCAACACTCATGTTAGGACCGGGATGCAACACTAACGTTAGGACCGTGTTGCAACACTCACGTTAGGACCGTGATGCAACACTCACATTAGGACGGTGATGCAACACTCACGTTAGGACCGTGATGCAACACTCAGGTTAGGACCGTGATGCAACACTCACGTTAGGACCGTGATGCAACACTCACGTTAGGACCGTGATGCAACACTCACGTTAGGACCGTGATGCAACACTCACGTTAGGACCGTGATGCAACACTCACGTTAGGACCGTGATGCAACACTCACGTTAGGACCGTGTTGCAACACTTACGTTAGGATCATGAAGCAACACTCACGTTAGGGCCGTGACGCAACACTCACGTTAGGACCGTGTTGCAACCCTCGCGTGAAGACTGTGTTCCAACACTCGCGTTAGGACCGTGATGCAACACTCACGTTACGACCGTGCTGCAACACTCACGTTAGGACCGTGATGCAACACTCACGTTAGGACTGTGATGCAACAATCACGTTACGACCGTGTTGCAACATTCGCCTTAGGACCGTGAAGCAACATTCACGTTAGGACCGTGATGCAACACTCACGTTAGGACCGTGATGCAACACTCAGGTTAGGACTGTGTTGCAACACTCACGTTAGAACAGTGATGCAACACTCACGTTAGGACCGTGATGCAACACTCACGTTAGGACAGTGATGCAACACTCACGTTAGGACCGTGATGCAACACTCATGTTAGGACCGTGATGCAACACTCACGTTAGGACAGTGATGCAACACTCATGTTAGGACCGTGATGCAACACTCATGTTAGGACCGTGATGCAACACTCACGTTAGGACCGTGATGCAACACTCATGTTAGGACCGTGATGCAACACTCATGTTAGGACCGTGATGCAACACTCACGTTAGGACAGTGATGCAACACTCATGTTAGGACCGTGATGCAACACTCATGTTAGGACCGTGATGCAACACTCACGTTAGGACCGTGATGCAACACTCACGTTAGGACCGTGATGCAACACTCACGTTAGGACCGTGATGGAACACTCACGTTAAGACAGTGATGCAACACTCACGTTAGGACCCTGAGGCAACACTCACGTTAGGACCGTGTTGCAACACTCGCGTTAGGACCGTGATGCAACACTCACGTTAGGACCGAGATGCAACACTCACGTTAGGACCGTGATGCAACACTCACGTTAGGACAGTGAGGCAACACTCACGTAAGGACCGTGTTGCAACACTCACGTTAGGACCGTGATGCAACACTCACGTTAGGACCGGGATGCAACACTCACGTTAGGACCGTGATGCAACACTCACGTTAGGACCGTGATGCAACACTCACGTTAGGACCGTGATGCAACACTCACGTTAGGACCGTGATGCAACACTCACGTTAGGACCGTGATGCAACACTCACGTTAGGACCGTGATGCAACACTCACGTTAGGACCGTGATGCAACACTCACGTTAGGACCGTGTTGCAACACTCACGTTAGGACCGTGATGCAACACTCACGTTAGGACCGTGATGCAACACTCACGTTAGGACCGTGATGCAACACTCACGTTAGGACCGTGATGCAACACTCACGTTAGGACCGTGATGCAACACTCACGTTAGGACCGTGATGCAACACTCACGTTAGGACCGTGATGCAACACTCACGTTAGGACCGTGATGCAACACTCACGTTAGGACCGTGATGCAACACTCACGTTAGGACCGTGATGCAACACTCACGTTAGGACCGTGATGCAACACTCACGTTAGGACCGTGATGCAACACTCACGTTAGGGCCGTGAGGCAACACTCACGTTAGGACCGTGATGCAACACTCACGTTAGGACCGTGATGCAACACTCACGTTAGGACCGTGATACAACACTCACGTTAGGACCGTGTTGCAACACTCACGTTAGGACCGTGATGCAACACTCACGTTAGAACCGTGATGCAACACTCACGTTAGGACCGTGATGCAACACTCACGTTAGGACCGTGAGGCAACACTCACGTTAGGACCGTGATGCAACACTCACGTTAGGACCGTGATGCAACACTCACGTTAGGACGTTAGGACCGTGATGCAACACTCACGTTAGGACCGTGATGCAACACTCACGTTAGGACCGTGATGCAACACTCACGTTAGGACCGTGATGCAACACTCACGTTAGGACCGTGATGCAACACTCACGTTAGGACCGTGAGGCAACACTCACGTTAGGACCGTGAGGCAACACTCACGTTAGGACCGTGATGCAACACTCACGTTAGGACCGTGATGCAACACTCACGTTAGGACCGTGATGCAACACTCACGTTAGGACCGTGATGCAACACTCACGTTAGGACCGTGATGCAACACTCACGTTAGGACCGTGATGCAACACTCATGTTAGGACCGTGAGGCAACACTCACGTTAGGACCGTGATGCAACACTCACGTTAGGACCGTGATGCAACACTCACGTTAGGACCGTGATGCAACACTCACGTTAGGACCGTGTTGCAACACTCACGTTAGGACCGTGATGCAACACTCACGTTAGAACCGTGATGCAACACTCACGTTAGGACCGTGAGGCAACACTCACGTTAGGACCGTGAGGCAACACTCACGTTAGGACCGTGATGCAACACTCACGTTAGGACCGTGATGCAACACTCACGTTAGGACCGTGATGCAACACTCACGTTAGGACCGTGATGCAACACTCACGTTAGGACCGTGATGCAACACTCACGTTAGGACCGTGATGCAACACTCACGTTAGGACCGTGATGCAACACTCAAGTTAGGACCGTGAGGCAACACTCACGTTAGGACCGTGAGGCAACACTCACGTTAGGACCGTGATGCAACACTCACGTTAGGACCGTGATGCAACACTCACGTTAGGACCGTGATGCAACACTCACGTTAGGACCGTGATGCAACACTCACGTTAGGACCTTGATGCAACACTCACGTTAGGACCCTGAGGTAACACTCACGTTAGGACCGTGATGCAACACTCACGTTAGGACCGTGATGCAACACTCACGTTAGGACCGTGATGCAACACTCACGTTAGGACCGTGATGCAACACTCACGTTAGGACCGTGATGCAACACTCACGTTAGGACCGTGATGCAACACTCACGTTAGGACCGTGATGCAACACTCAAAACTCACATTCCCATCAAGTGTTTAACGTTGTATTCTTGTCCGATAATAATGTTTTATTGCTAATATTAAATTTGATAAAAGTTAGCGATTGAATAAATCAACAAAACGTGATAGAAAATATAACTAACAAGTGATTAAGTAGAGGAACAAAAAATAAGTGAATAAATAAAACGTGACTGAAGAAACAAATTATATTAGATTGAACAGCTAATAAAGGTGATTAACTAGAGAAACATAGGTGATTAGATATCGAAAAACAGGCGATTGCTTCGGTAAATGATGCTTGAACAAATAGATACAAAGATATATATATATATATATATATATATATATATATATATATATATATATATATATATATATATATATATATATATATATATATATATATATATATATATATATATATATATATATATATATATATATATATATATATATATATATATATATATATATATATATATATATATATATATATATATTAGTATATTTTGGTAGCAGTCTTTCCTGTAGACATATATTATTAAATATGACCGAAAAAGTAAGATTAATAATTCTAACACGAATTTTCTCAATCTTTCGTACATTATGCTTCACTGTTGGAGGTAAATCAAAAATCACTTCTCCAAAATTCATTTTTATTTCTAGTCTGACGCGACACGGGCGCGTTTCGTAAAACTTATTACATTTTCAAAGACTTCACAAATACACAACTGATTAGAACTTGCGTTTCCCTAATTTTATATCTACATTTGAGTGAGGTGGGAAGGGTGATGTGGCATTACATTTGAGTGAGGTGGGAAGGATGATGTGGCATTAACACAAGACAGAACACTAGAGGATATTAATAGGGTATTAAAAGTATCAACACAAGACAGAACAGAAACAATGGGTATTGAATAGAAGTGTTTGTAGAAAGCCTATTGGTCCATATTTCTTGATGCTTCCATATTGGAGCGGAGTCTTGAGGTGGGTAGAATATAGTTGTGCAATAATTGGCTGTTGATTGCTGGTGTTGACTTCTTGATGTGTAGTGCCTCGCAAACGTCAAGCCGCCTGCTATCGCTGTATCTATCGATGATTTCTGTGTTGTTTACTAGGATTTCTCTGGCGATGGTTTGGTTATGGGAAGAGATTATATGTTCCTTAATGGAGCCCTGTTGTTTATGCATCGTTAAACGCCTAGAAAGAGATGTTGTTGTCTTGCCTATATACTGGGTTTTTTGGAGCTTACAGTCCCCAAGTGGGCATTTGAAGGCATAGACGACGTTAGTCTCTTTTAAAGCGTTCTGTTTCGTGTCTGGAGAGTTTCTCATGAGTAGGCTGGCCGTTTTTCTGGTTTTATAGTAAATCGTCAGTTGTATCCTCTGATTTTTGTCTGTAGGGATAACGTTTCTATTAACAATATCTTTCAGGACCCTTTCCTCTGTTTTATGAGCTGTGGAAAAGAAGTTCCTGTAAAATAGTCTAATAGGGGGTATAGGTGTTGTGTTAGTTGTCTCTTCGGAGGTTGCATGGCTTTTCACTTTCCTTCTTATGATGTCTTCGATGAAACCATTGGAGAAGCCGTTATTGACTAGAACCTGCCTTACCCTACAGAGTTCTTCGTCGACTTGCTTCCATTCTGAGCTGTGGCTGAGAGCACGGTCGACGTATGCGTTAACAACATACGTTGTTGTTAACGCATACGTCGACCGTGCTCTCAGCCACAGCTCAGAATGGAAGCAAGTCGACGAAGAACTCTGTAGGGTAAGGCAGGTTCTAGTCAATAACGGCTTCTCCAATGGTTTCATCGAAGACATCATAAGAAGGAAAGTGAAAAGCCATGCAACCTCCGAAGAGACAACTAACACAACACCTATACCCCCTATTAGACTATTTTACAGGAACTTCTTTTCCACAGCTCATAAAACAGAGGAAAGGGTCCTGAAAGATATTGTTAATAGAAACGTTATCCCTACAGACAAAAATCAGAGGATACAACTGACGATTTACAATAAAACCAGAAAAACGGCCAGCCTACTCATGAGAAACTCTCCAGACACGAAACAGAACGCTTTAAAAGAGACTAACGTCGTCTATGCCTTCAAATGCCCACTTGGGGACTGTAAGCTCCAAAAAACCCAGTATATAGGCAAGACAACAACATCTCTTTCTAGGCGTTTAACGATGCATAAACAACAGGGCTCCATTAAGGAACATATAATCTCTTCCCATAACCAAACCATCGCCAGAGAAATCCTAGTAAACAACACAGAAATCATCGATAGATACAGCGATAGCAGGCGGCTTGACGTTTGCGAGGCACTACACATCAAGAAGTCAACACCAGCAATCAACAGCCAATTATTGCACAACTATATTCTACCCACCTCAAGACTCCGCTCCAATATGGAAGCATCAAGAAATATGGACCAAAATGGCTTTCTACAAACACTTCTATTCAATACCCATTGTTTCTGTTCTGTCTTGTGTTGATACTTTTAATACCCTATTAATATCCTCTAGTGTTCTGTCTTGTGTTAATGCCACATCATCCTTCCCACCTCACTCAAATGTAATGCCACATCACCCTTCCCACCTCACTCAAATGTAGATATAAAATTAGGGAAACGCAAGTTCTAATCAGTTGTGTATTTGTGAAGTCTTTGAAAATGTAATATGTTTTACGAAACGCGCCCGTGTCGCGTCAGACTAGAAATAAAAATGAATTTTGGAGAAGTGATTTTTGATTTACCTCCAACAGTGAAGCATAATGTACGAAAGATTGAGAAAATTCGTGTTAGAATTATTAATCTTACTTTTTCGGTCATATTTAATATATATATATATATATATATATATATATATATATATATATATATATATATATATATGTCGTACCTAGTAGCCAGAACGCACTTCTCAGCCTACTATGCAAGGCCCGATTTGCCTAATAAGCCAAGTTTTCATGAATTAATGTTTTTTCGACTACCTAACCTACCTAACCTAACCTAACCTTACTTTTTCCGCTACTTAACCTAACCTAACCTATAAAGATAGGTTAGGTTAGGTTAGGTAGGGTTGGTTAGGTTCGGTCATATATCTACGTTAATTTTAACTCCAATAAAAAATAATTGACCTCATACGTAATGAAATGGGTAGCTTTATCATTTCATAAGAAAAAAATTAGAGAAAACATATTAATTCAGGAAAACTTGGCTTATTAGGCAAATCGGGCCTTGCATAGTAGGCTCAGAAGTGCGTTCTGGCTACTAGGTACGACATATATATATATATTAGACTTGATACAATTTACAAATAAAACGTGATAAAATATTTTAAGTGCAACTAAATAGAAGAAAATTGCGATTGAATAATTTAAACTGAACTATTATTTAACTAAATGAAAAAAGAAAGATGAAACTACGGGGGTCGAACTGGTGACCACGTGAACACCGGGTCAGACATCTCAGCCTGGCCACGACGCTTCGTGCTGAATGAAGAACTCATCACTCATATATTTATCCACTTCATCATACCAGATGAAGTGGATGAGGTGAATCTACCAATCTGAGGTGAGAAATCTGTTTGGCGTGAAGTCACCAGTGGAGTCCCACTGGGTTCTGTACTCGGACCTATCCTGTTTCTGATAAACGTAAATGATCTCTCAGAGGGTATACACTCATTCCTCTCAATGTTTGCTGATAAAGCCCAAATTATGAGAAGGATTAAGACAGATGAGAACAGCATGAGGCTTCAAGAAGACCTTCAAAAACTGGTTGAATAGTCCAACAAATGGTTGTTAGAATTGAGCCTTAGGAAATGTAATGTAATTAAAATAGGTGTAGGGAGCAAGAGGCCCGTTGCCAGGCATCACTTGGGAGATGAAACTCTACTAGAACCACAGAGAGAGATAAAATGGACACAACCGGGAGTTTGATATCACGCCAGACCTGTCCCCCGATGCCACATCAAGAGGATAACATCAGCGGCATATGTCAGGTTGGGCAACATAAGAACGTCGCTTAGAAACTTGTGTAAGGAATCATTCACAATCTTAAATACCACGTATGTCAGACTAATTGTGGAGTAAGCATCTCCAGCATGGAGTCCATATCCCGTCAAACATAAAACTAGATTGGAGAAGGTTGAGAGGTTTGCCACCAGAGTAGTACCCAAACTGAGGGGCATGAGCTCTGAGGAGAGACAACTGAAAATAAACCTCGCGTCGCTGGAAGACAAGAGAGTTAGAAAGGACATGATCACCACCTTATCTTGAGGTTACCTTGAGGTGCTTCCGGGGCTTAGTGTCCCCGCGGCCTGGTCGTCGACCAGGCCTCCTGGTTGCTGGACTGATCAACCAGGCTGTTAGACGCGGCTGCTCGCAGCCTGACGTATGCGTCACAGCCTGGTTGATCAGGTATCCTTTGGAGGTGCTTATCCAGTTCTCTCTTGAACACTGTGAGGGGTCGGCCAGTTATGCCCCTTATGTGTAGTGGAAGCGTATTGAACAGTCTCGGGCCTCTGATGTTGATAGAGTTCTCTCTCAGAGTACCTGTTGCACCTCTGCTTTTCTACGGGGGTATTCTGCACATCCTGCCATGCCTCCTGGTCTCATGTGATGTTATTTCTGTGTGCAGGTTTGGGACCAGCCCCTCAATTATTTTCCACGTGTAAATTATTATGTATCTCTCCCGCCTGCGCTCAAGGGATTACAGATTTAGGCTCTTTAGTCGGTCCCAGTAATTTGGATGTTTTACTGAGTGGATTCTAGCAGTAAAGGATCTCTGCACGCTCTCCAGGTCAGCAATTTCTCCAGCTTTGAAAGGGGCTGTCATTGTGCAGCAGTACTCCACTCTAGAGAGCACAAGCGTTTTGAAAAGTATCATCATCGGTATAGCATCTCTAGTGTGAAAAGCTCTTGTTATCCAACCTGTCATTTTTCTTGCAGTTGTGACGGCTACTTTATTGTGTTCTTTAAAGGTAAGGTCTTCCGACATGAGTACACCCAGATCCTTTACATTGCCTTTTCGTTCTATGTTATGATTTGCCTGAGTTTTGTACGTGGTTTCCGTTTTTATATTTTCTTTTTTTCCATAGCGCATGAGCTGGAACTTATCTTCGTTAAACACCATATTATTTTCTGTAGCCCATAGAAAGACCTGATCTACATCTGACTGGAGGTTCGCCGTGTCCTCTATGTTGCCTACTCTCATGAAGATCCTAGTGTCATCTGCAAAGGATGATATAGTGCTGTAGGTTGTGTTCTTGTCTATGTCCGATATGAGGATGAGAAAAAGTACTGGAGCAAGCACAGTACCCTGGGGGACTGAGCATTCAAGACTCTCAAAGGAATTGATAGGGCAGACAAAGACAGTTTATTTAACACAAGAGGCACACGCACTAGGGAACACAGATGGAAATTGAGTGCCCATATGATCAACAAAGACATTACAAAGAGTTTTTATTTTGTCAAAGTTGTTAATAAAAGGAATGCATTAGGAAGTGATAAGGTGGAGACTAACTCTGTACACAGTTTCAAGTGTAGATATGATAGAGTTCAATAATCTCAGGAACCAGTACACCTGTTGATTGACAGTTGAGAAGCAGGACCAAAGAGCCGAAGCTCAACCCCCGCAAGCACAACTAGGTGAGTACATCTTCAATTGACAGTGTAGGCCTGAGAAGCCAAAATCTGTGAGGAAAAAACTGAGGAAAAGAAGTAAGGTAAGGCAAGGTAATCATTAGGTGAAAGCGCTTGGCCAATATGCATATAGCACTTGGAAGTTACATTAAGATGAGATGGGACGTGAGGACGGAGTGAAGGAACGTTGCCCAACCACTTCGACCTTCGGGGATCGATCATAAACATATTTTATACACAGCAAAGATCTGAATATATTTAAACAAAGGAAACTGTATATAGTTGTTCTCGGGAATTCTTTAAGTTATATCAAGGTGTTATTTAACTTTTATAAAAAATCAAGGTTTTTATTTAATAAATTAATAATTTTTGTGCTAGGTTGTTTAAAGGCATTGATGTGCTCACCTAGATGTGTTCACCTAGATGTGCTCACCTAGATGTGTTCACCTACATGTGCTCATCTAGATGTGTTCACATACATGTGTTCACCTAGATGTGCTCACCTAGATGTGTTCACATACATGTGTTCACCTAGATGTGCTCACCTAGATGTGTTCACCTACATGTGCTCATCTAGATGTGTTCACATACATCTGTTCACCTAGATGTGCTCACCTAGATGTGCTCACCTACTAGAGAGCCTACTGGGCTCTATCATATCTACATTTGAAACTGTGTATGGAGTCAGCCTCCACCACATTACTTCCTAGTGCATTCCATTTACTAACTACTCTGACACTGAAAAAATTCTTTCTAACGTCTCTGTGGCTCATCTGGGTACTAAGTTTCCACCAATGTCCCCTTGTTCGTGTCCCTCCTATACTGAAGAGTTTGTCTTTGTCCACCCTGTCAATTCCCTTGAGAATTTTGTAGGTGGTTATCATGTCTCCCCTTACTCTTCTGTTTTCCAGGGATGTGAAGTTCAGCTCCTTTAGCCTTTCCTCGTAGTTCATTCCTCTCAGTTCCGGGACGAGCCTGGTGGCATACCGCTGAATCTTCTCTAACTTTGTCTTGACTCCTGGCTGGAGCTGCATACTCCAGGATTGGTCTTACATAAGTGGTATACAGGGTCCTGAACGATTCCTTACACAAGTTTCTAAAGACAGTTCTTATGTTGGCAAGTCTAGCATATGCCGCTGATGATATTCCTTTGATGTGGGCCTCTGGGGACAGGTTCGGTGTGATATCAACCCCCAGATCTTTCTCTCTATTTGACTATTGCAGGATTTCACCTCTAAGATGATACCTTGTGTTCAGCCTCCTGCTCCCTTCGCCTAATTTCATTACCTTACACTTTCCTGAGTTAAAATTTAGCAGCCATTTTCTAGACCATTTGTTCAAGTCATCCTGTAGTCTCTGTCTATCTCCATCCGTCTTGATTCTTCTCATAATATTTGCATCATCAGCAAACTACTACCCACTACTACCCACAGGATAGATATAGGGTCAACTACCACCCACAGGATGGGTACAGGGTCCACTACCACCCACAGGATGGGTACAGGGTCCACTACCACCCACAGGATGAGTACGGGGTCCACTACCACCCACAGGATGAGTATGGGGTTCACTACCACCAACAAGATGAGTATGGGGTCCACTACCATCCACAAGATGGGAATGGGGTCCAATACTCACAAGATGGGTATGGGGTCCACTACCACCCACAAGTTAGATATGCAATGGTTCACTACCATCCACAAGATGGGTATGGGGTCTACTACCACCCACAAGAATGGTATGGCGTCCACTACCACCCACAAGAATGGTATGGCGTCCACTACCACCCACAAGATGGGTATGGGGTCCACTACCACCCACAAGATGGGTGGTAGTGGTCCATTACCACCGACTTCATGGGTAAGGGGTCCATTACCACCCACAAGATGGGTATGGGGTCCATTACCACCCACAAGATGGGTATGGGGTCCACTACCGCCCACAAGATGGGTATGGGGTCCACTACCGCCCACAAGATGGGTATGGGGATCTACTACCGCCCACAAGATGGGTATGGGGTCCACTAACACCCACAAGATGGGTATGGGGTCCACTACCACCCACAGGATGAGTATGGGGTTCACTACCACCAACAAGATGGGTATGGGGGTCCACTACCACCCACAAGATGGGTATGGGGTCCAATACTACTCACAGGATGGGTATAGAGTCCACTACCAACCACAGGATAGGTGTGGGGTCCACTACGACCCACAGGATGAGTATGGGGTCTACTACCACCGACAAGATGGGTATGGGGTCCACTACCATCCACAAGATGGGTATGGGGTCCACTACTACCCAGAAGATGGGTATGGGTTCCACTACCACCCACAAGATAGGTATGGGGTTCACTACCACCCACAAGATGGGTATGGGGTCCACTACCATCCACAAGATGGGTATGGGGTTCACTACCACCCACAAGATGGGTATGGAGTCCACTACTACCCACATGATTGGTATGGGGTCCACTACCACCCACAAGATGGGTATGGGGTCCACGTCCACCTACAAGGTAGGTATGGGGTCTACTACCACCCACAAGATGGGTATGGGGTCCACTTCCACCTACAAGATAGGTATGGGGTCCACTACCACTCACAAGATGGGTATGGGGTCCACTACTACCGACCTGATGGGTATGGGGTCCACTAACACCCATAGGATGGGTAAGGGGTCCATTACCACCCACAAGATGGGTATGGGGTCCACTATCACCCACAAGATGGGTATGGGGTCCACTACCGCCCACAAGATGGGTATGGGGGGTCTACTACCGCCCAGAAGATGGGTATGGGGTCCACTACCACCCATAAGATGGGTATGGGGTCCACTACCACCCACAGGATGGGTATCGGGTCCACTACCACCCAAAGGATGGGTATGGGGTTCACTATTATCATCAAGATGGGTATGGGGTCCACTAGCACCCACAAGATGGGTATGCATGGGATCCCCTACCACCCACAGGATGGGTATTGGGTCCACTACCACCTACAGAATGAGTATGGGGTCCACTACCACCAACAAGATTGATATGGGGTCCACTAACACCCACAAGATGGGTTTGGGGTCCACTAACACAGACGGGATGAGTATCGGGTCCACTACCACCCACAGGATGGGTATGGGTTCCACTACCACCTACAAGATGGGTATGGGTTCCACTACCACCTACAAGATGGGTATGGGGTCCACTACCACCCACATGATGGGTATCTTAAGTTCTAAGTCAATTCAATTTATTTCTTTATTATGCACCCCATACCCATCCCGTGGGCGGTGGTGTAAAGGATTACAGAGGCACATAATCGGTTCAGGAATTGAACCCTCTAGTTCGTTTAGCTAAGCAAATAAAAATTTTTTGACACTAGTTACAAAATGATTAATGTTATATATACATGTACACATTCTCATACATACATGTACATATATATACGAATACATATATACATACACAAACAGGTGGAGTAGTGGATTCTCAGACATTTCACTAAGTGCATTGAGTATGTCGTAGGTGACGCCATCTTCACCAGGTGCTGTACTTTTACCCTTTTTCACAGCGCCCCTTACTTCCTGGGCTGTGATTGGTTCCCCATATTAGATGTCGTCATCATGTCGCAGGAGATGTTCCCTGCAGAAATTTTGTGCAACCGACTGTTGCACAAAATAGGCAGGTTAGGTTAGAGGGTCAATGGATTTGTTAAAGGACGGAGCACAGCAAATTGTATAGTTAATTACTTGGCTAATGACATGGCTAAGTACTCTATTTGTTGACATCAAAGGAGCCTTCGACCAGTGCACTACCTGTGAGGTAGAAGACTACCTCACAGGAAGGAAAGCCAAGGTTTGCTTCAATGGAGCAGTCTCCAGAACAATGAATATGGAACTCGGGACCCCCCAAGGCGGAGTCTTAAGCCCTACACTATTCAATGTACTTATGAACGCCATTGCAAATATTGATTATCCGGAAGGAACACAACAAGTGGGATATGCAGATGATGTCCTAATACAAGCTCCCACCTTGGGAAAAATTGAACAGTCCATTGAACTCCTCGGAAGGAAATGTATTGAGCTCGGTTTCACTCTCTCCACAAACAAGACGAAGGCATACTCCCATCACAAGCGGAGAGCAAATGAAGAACTGCAAATTAATGGTGTAACACTTGAATGGGTTGACCACTATCGGTACCTTGGCGTCACTGTCGGCTCTAACAAGGGGAAGAAAGAGGAGCTCAATCAACTTTTATTTATTTATTTATTTATTTATTTATTTATTTATTTATTTATTTATTTATTTATTTATTTATTTATTTATGTATTTATATACAAGAAGGTACATTGGGGTTGTGAGGATACATAGTATAGTAATTTATTATGTTCATAGGATTATCATCAATGAACATATTACTTCAAAAAAATGAGGCACAAGTATCTCGAGGAAATTTATAAAGAAGCCGGAAATGAACTAGATCAAATCTACACTGACGGGTCATCTAATCCTGTCAATGGAAGGGCTGGTGCAGCATACACGGTAATAACATAGGTTATCATGTTCATAGGAACATGCAAAAGTCGACTCAGGGCACTGAAAGCTATGACCTGGAATGGACATGGAGCCTCTATTGCCGTGCTTAAAATGATGTACACAGCCTATGTGCGCTCCGTCATAGACTATGCCGTACCAGTTCTGTCCACCTACTCCCAAAGCGATATGAAAAGGCTTGAAAGCATTCTTTTTTTTTAGATATATACAAGAGTTGTTACATTCTTGTACAGCCACTAGTACGCGTAGCGTTTCGGGCAGATCCCTGGAAAACGATCCCCGCCGCGACAAATCGTTGTCACTACCAAGTACACATTTTACTGCTGTTGACTTAAACAGAGGTTACAGTTAAGGAATTGCGCCCAGTAAATCTTGCATGAGCCATCCTCCCAGGGAGGTAACCTCTCTACAGGCAGGAGCTCACGGGCTTGCTCAAGCAGGTGAAGCTCTTCGAGGTAGCAAACTGATCTGTGATGCCAATTTTTGCTTTTCCTGTTTCCCCTTGAAAGTAGCACAAAGCTCAGTTTTTTCTTAGCAATATCATTGTAATGGGGATCTCTGGCTATCCTAATTGCAAGCTTAGCATTCAGCTCCTTAATTCTGCTTTTAACACTGGGAAGGGACAACTCCTCTCGTAAATTAGACGTTTTGGCAGTTCTTGGAACTCCAAGAATGATTGTCATGGTTTCATTTTGAATAACCAGTCTCCGTGGTGTAGTGGTAAGACTACGTTCTGACGTTCCGCGAGCGCTTTGTCATGGGTTCGTATCCTGGCCGGGGAGGATTTACTGGGCGCAAATCCTTAACTGTAGCCTCTGTTTAAGTCAACAGCAGTAAAATGTGTACTTGGTTGTAACAACGATTTGTCGCGGCGGGGATCGTTTTCCAGGGATCTGCCCGAAACGCTACGCGTACTAGTGGCTGTACAAGAATGTAACAACTCTTGTATATATCTCAAAAAAAAAAAAAAAAAAGATTATCATCAATGAAATGGCAATGAAAAAATCCAACATTTTACCACAAGAAATGAGGCACAAGTATCTCGAGGAAATTTATAAAGAAGCCGGAGATGAACTAGATCAAACCTACACTGTTAGGTCATCTAATCCTGTCAATGGCAGGGCTGGTGCAGCATACACGGTAATCAAGGATAATACTTTCCAACGCAGAAATGAAGAAAAAGCGCGTATTGAGAACTATGCCTCTTCAACGCAAGCAGAAGAATGGCAACCTTAACTGCCATTGTTATGGCGTTAAGGTTTCATGAACGGAACACTAATGGTGCAGTGATTTGCACCGATTCAAAAGCAGCACTGCAAAGTCTAAGTTAAAATCGGGCAGAAAATCTTGCAATAGTCGCTGAAATTAAGAGAGCTGTGAGAGTACTTACCAATCAGGGAAGAGTCATCAAATTTCTGTGGATCCCCTCCCATGTTGGAATATGTGGGAATGAACGAGCAGATGTGCTGGCTGCTGAAGGAGATCATATTGAATACTTCATACCCAAGTCTCTACTATAAATTAGAGGTATTGTCAGCCAACATCACCGTGACAAGGTAACTGAGGAAAGGAGGATAGAAGCACAAACCAGTGAATCTGTACGATGGTACAACATGGTTGCAGCTGGCAATCCCAATCATTATGGCCGAAGAGGAGGAGGACTAGGGAGAGAATCAGTAATAGCGAGAATCCGTCTTGGATACAAATATCCATGGAGATATGGAATGGAAACAACAGTTGATCAGCGAAGTTGCAGAATCTGTGGTGAGAGTGATGGACACCTCCTTGAACACTATCTACGTGGATGTGAACACCTGAGAGAAATCAGAATTATGTGTAGAATAATAAACCCCACATTGTTTGAGTTAGGAAAAGAGTATTTGTCAAATATTGATACTGTTCTTAAAAGATTTACCCATTTTGCACCCGCAAGTTAACTAAAGCTTTTAAGGGTTGATAGATGTTAATCTTCTTGTTTGAGAAGCTGTTCACTTGAGACAGTTAAGCAAGTCCCAGCTGTGTCTGGGTACAAGTGGCAGGATGAACAACCCAGCGGGTTTTCTTCCTATTGGGGAGTGTTGTACATGCTGCTGTGGCGGTGTGTCCACTCACAAGATGAGTGGCGCTGCCCAATAAGCTCGCCCCACGGGGCAAAATTTAAAAATTTAAAATACACATACATATTTAATCACCCACACAAATACACACATCAATAATCTTTTGTGTCACAAGTGATCAACAAGAGGCTCACAACAGTCACTATACAAGGCACCTTACATCTCTGGTGAGTCACACAGTTACTAGTCTTGCTGCACACCCACCCAACTAGGCGGCAGCTTTACAGTCATGTGCATGCATTACCTACAGTAAGCAAATTTTGGATACTTCGTTAAGATTTCGGGCAGCACATCATTATGAATGAAGTACTTACACATTTCATGGACACTATTGATGTTGTTTTCTCTAAATTCCGCGATTTTTTCACATTCCATTATATAATGACGCAAAGTATGCGAATAGTTGTGCTGACAGAGTTTACATTTAGTCAAATCTACATCAGCAGATGTTACAAACTCCCAGAGGTACTTGTAGCCGAGCCTAAACCTAGCAGTGGTAACATCTAGAAGTCTGCTAACATTATTGGATGACCCATAGACGTGCGATTCATCAAAGTTTATACAATATTGTGAAATTGAGAGTCAGTGTAGTAACATAAATTGGTAAATCATAAATATTTTAAGTTAAGAATCTGATGCATGTGTGTGTGTTGGGGGGGGGGGGCGATACCCTTGGTAAGCGAGAGTGGAAAGTAACCTTAGACGTTCTGCGGTCAATGGGGGGGGGGAGGGTGGGAGGGGTCAAATCCACCCTAAAACATCTGGGCATAGTACCACCAGCCTCCACAACACTCCATCAGCCTCCAGCTGATGCTGGTAGATGCTTCATCTAACCTCACCAATGTCACACATTAACCTACAGTTCCTGTGATATTTAAACTCCTCATCACAGTGGCGTCTCACCAATATAAATTGTACTGAATTTTGTCCCGAAATAGCGATATGCTGATTGGACGTGTATGTATATATGTATGTATGTATGTATGTATGTATGTATGTATGTATGTATGTATGTATGTATGTATGTATGTATGTATGTATGTATGTATGTATGTATGTATTTATTATTAAATATGACCGAAAAAGTAAGATTTTACTATTACTAAATCCTAACATTAATTTTCTCAATATTTCTTATGTTTCTTTTCACTGTCGATGGTAATTGAAAAATTAATTCTCCAAAATTCATTTTTATTTCTAGTCGGGCGCGACACTTGAACGCGTTTCGTAATAACTTATTATATTTTCAAAGACTTTAGTTTACACACACACACAACTATACCCTGCAAACACTAAACAGAGTTTAAACAGCTTTCATTTTATATCTGCATTTGGGTGAGGTGATATGTTACAACAGTTTTGGATGAGGTGAAAACAAACTTTCAACACAAGACAGAACACGAAACAATGGGTATAATATTGGGTAAGTTAAAGGGAAGAATGGATGTAACTGCAAAAAGCCTATTGGCCCATATTTCTTGATGCTTCAATATTGGTGCGGAGTCTTGAGGTGGGTAGAATATAGTTGTGCATTAATTGGCTGTTGATTGCTGGTGTTGACTTCTTAATGTGTAGTACCTCGCAGATATCAAGCCGCCTGCTGTCGCTGTATCTATCAATGATTTCCGTGTTTTTTGTTAAGACTTCTCTGGTGATGGTCTGGTTGTGGGAAGAAATTATATGTTCCTTAATGGAGCCCTGTTGCTTATGTATCATTAATCGCCTGGAAAGAGATGTTGTTGTCTTGCCTATATACTGAGTTCTTTGAGGCTTACAGTCCTCAAGTGGGCATTTGATGGCATACACGACATTGGTCTCTTTTAAAGCGTTCTGCTTTGTGTCTGGAGAGTTTCTCATGAGTAGGTTGGCAGTTTTCTTGGTTTTATAGTAAATCGTCAATTGTATCTTCTGATTTTTGTCTGTAGGGATAACGTTTCTATTAACAATACCTTTCAGGACCCTTTCCTCCGTTTTATGAGCTGTGGAAAAGAAGTTCCTGTAAAATAGTCTAATAGGGGGTACAGGTGTTGTGTTAGTTATCTCTTCAGAGGTTGCATGGCGTTTCACCTTCCTTCTTATGATGTCTTCAACGAAACCATTGGAGAAGCCGTTGTTGACTAGGACCTGCCTTACCCTACAGAGTTCTTCATCGACTTGCTTCCATCCTGAGCTGTGGCTGAGAGCACGGTCGACATAAGCGTTAAAAACACTCCTCTTGTACCTGTGTGGGCAGTCACTGTTGGCATTAAGGCACATTCCTATGTTTGTTTCCTTAGTGTAGACTGCAGTGTGGAAACCTCCGCTCCTTTCCATGACTGTTACATCTAGAAAGGGCAGCTTCCCATCCTTCTCCATCTCGTAAGTGAAACGCAGCACAAAATTCCGCTCAAATGCCTCCTTCAGCTCATGCAGACGTCTGACATCAGGTACCTGTGTAAAAATGTCGTCAACATACCTGCAGTATATGGCCGGTTTCAAGTTCATGTTGACTAAGACCTTTTGACTATTAATCTTACTTTTTCGGTCATATTTAATAGTATATGTCTACAGGAAAGACTGCTACCAAAATATACTAATGTATGTATGTATGTATGTATGTATGTATGTATGTATGTATGTATGTATGTATGTATGTATGTATGTATGTATGTATGTATGTATGTATGAATATGTATGTATGTATGTATGTATGTATGTATGTATGTATGTATGTATGTATGTATGTATGTATGTATGTATGTATGTATGTATGTATGTATTTATGTATGTATGTATGTATGTATGTATGTATGTATGTATGTATGTATGTATGAATATGTATGTATGTATGTATGTATGTATGTATGTATGTATGTATGTATGTATGTATGTATGTATGTATGTATGTATGTATGTATGTATGTATTATTGATTGGCGACTTATAATTCTTGTACATACCAGTTGCGTTGCTCCTGGGAGTATGGGTTCGAGTCACTTCTGGGGTGTGAGTTTTCAGTTGCATATTGTCCTGGGGACCATTCAGGCTTGTTCGCATGTATGTATGTATGTATGTATGTATGTATGTATGTATGTATGTATGTATGTATGTATGTATGTATGTATGTATGTATGTATGTATGCATGCATGCATGTATGCATGTATGTATGTATGTATGTATGTATGTATGTATGTATGTATGTATGTATGTATGTATGTATGTATGTATGTATGTATGTATGTATGTATGCATGTCTTTATGTATATATGTATGTATGTATTCCCAATCAGGTTAAAGACTCCCCTCTATCATCCAATTTAGGAGAAAAACAACTATGTACTAAATAATCAACTCCTTGTAACTTTAATTATGCTGACCTTCCTATCTGTATTCAGACTGAGCCTACCATCATTATAGGTGATTATAACGCTAGACATAGGAATATTGGTAATTCGCAGTTCAATAATCGGCAACCAACTGTTGTCACTATTAGGTAGTCACGATGATGCACAGATTGTGGGTGACCTTGAACCGACGCATATCTACGGAGGTATTCTTGATCTATGTCTCGGTTTCAACGTCTCCCACACCGTCTGTGCCTCGTCAATAGTGCCAGATATGGCGTCTGATCATCTGCCCATATTAGCCACTGTAAACATTGACAGCTCTATCCTCCCTGGTGGAGTGTTCAAGCGGAAGAGGCTGGCTGTGCCCATCGATCAACGAGATAATTTTGTTGCTCATGTGTCAGATTGGTGCAGTTCTTCTGAGCCTTCATCAGTTGAAGATTTTAACAATGGGCTCACAGGTACTATCAAGCAGTTTATAGAATCACTTGATCCATCGTCCAGGCCACGTAACCCAAATTACACTTGTCATTGCACTTATGCTTATTATAATGATTCTAAATTGCATGCACTAAAACGCACTGCCAGAATAATTGGACTAGCTTATAGAAGGACCCGCACTGCTGAAATGCTTCGGCTCTTTCAAGCGGCTCTGGCTAAGGCCAGGGAACGTATGGTGGAGCTGAGGCAGACAGACTGGGAAACTTTTGTCCGTGGTCTCAATTCTCACACGCCACTAAGTCGGGCATGGAAGGATATTAACAAGATCAAAGGGAAAAATGCTGCAGAGATCTCGTACCCTAATCCTCTGCACAGAGCAAATGAGCTTGTTGATGCTCGACTATGTTACCAGATACAAATACCTTGGTCTTGAGGTTCTACTGTACCGCAATGTTGTAGCCAGACTGGGTCGCCAATGTAGAGAGAGGCTCCGTGCTCTCAAGGCTGTGGCAGGCTATCTTCCAAGCTATTGCGCAAATGTGAGAATTGGAAAAATGATGTATCTCTCATATATTAGGTTTCTGATTGATTATGCTGTACCCAGACATAACTGTGACGTGCTTATCTCTGAAGCTAAACACAAATATAATGAAATAATCAATGATGGAGTCAGAGTCTGTCCTCTGTGGATTCCTTCCCATATTGGTCTACGAATGCATGATAGAACTGATGAGTTGGCCAAGACTTTTGCTCGTAAAGAGGGAATTGATTACCAACTTGGACTGCCCCTGAGCAGCCTAAGGGCAGTAATATTCGGGAACATCAACTGAATTTCGGAGACTTGAGGCAAAGTGAAATTCCCACCAGTTCATCCATCTTATTTTCATTCTATTATGTAGGAAGTACCGCAAGTCTATAGGTCATCCAGTAAGATTAGCAGACTTCTAAATGTTACCACTGCTATGCTTAGGCTCGGCTACAAGTACCTCTGGGAGTTTGTAACATCTGCTGATGTAGATTTGACTAAATGTAAACTCTGTCAGCAGAACTACTCGCATACTTTGCGTCATTATATAATGGAATGCGAAAAATTCACGGAATTCAGAGATAACACCATCAATAGTGTCCAAGAAATGTGTAAGTACTTCATTCATAATGATGTACTGCCCGAAATCTTAGCGAAGTATCCAAAATTTGATTACTGTAGGTAATGCATGCACATGACTGTAAAGCTGCCGCCCAGTTGGGTGGGTGTGGAACACATGACTGTAATGATGCCACCAAGTTGGGTGGGTGTGGAGCACATGACTTGTAAAGCTGCCGCCCAGTTGGGTGGGTGTGGAACACATGACTGTAAAGCTGCCGCCCAGTTGGGTTGGTGTGGAGCACATGACTGTAAAGCTGCCGCCCAGTTGGGTGGGTGTGGAGCACATGACTGTAAAGCTGCCGCCCAGTTGGGTGGGTGTGGAGCACATGACTGTAAAGCTGCCGCTCAGTTGGGTGGGTGTGGAGCAAAACTAGTAACTGACTCACCATAGATGTAAAGTGCCTTGTATAGTGACTATTGTGAGCCTCTTGTTGAATCACTTGTGACACAAAAGATTATTGATGTGTGTATTTGTGAAGGTGATTGAATATGTATGTGTAAGTGTATATATGTATATGAATATATATGTACATATATGTATGAGTATGAGTACATGTACATATAACATTAATAATTGTGTAACTAGCGTCAAAAGATTGTTA